>NC_060122.1:17054854-17304572 GCF_021461395.2 Schistocerca americana
TGTGGGATGGTGAACTGGCATGGTAGCCGATGTTAGTGCCTATTTCAAGGACTTGGGCCAGTGTGGCAGCAGATGTGGGGAAGTGGAGCAGTGGCCAATGTGAGCGTCTACTGCCAGGTCTGGGCCAAGGTGGCAGCAGGTGCGAAGATGTTGTGCGGTTGCCGATGTGAGTGATTATCGACAGGTTCTGGGCCAGGGTGGCTGCAGGCATGAAGAGGTGGTGCAGCAGCTGATGTGAGCATCTACTGCCAGGACCTGGATTAGGGTGGCAGCCGGCACGAGCAGGTAGGGCAGTGGGCAATGTGAGTGACTATTGCAAGGACCTTGTAGGGTGGCAGCAGTTGTGTGAAGGTGGCACAGTCGCCGATTTCCAGGACTTGTGGCGAGGTTGGCAGCAGGCACAACGAGGTGAAGCAGTTCCTGATGTGAGTGACTACGGCCAGGATGTGGGCCAGGGTGGCAGCAGGTTCGAGGAGGTAGAGTAAGGGCTGAGGTGAGTGTCTATTGCCAGGACATGGGCCAGTGTGGCAGCAGGGGCGACGAGGTGGAGCGGTGGCCGAAGTAAGCGTTTTTCTTGACAGGAACTGGGCCAGGTGGCAGCAGGTGTGAAGAGGTGTCACTGTGGCCTTAGTGAGCATTTATTGGCAGGACCTGGGCCAGGGTGGCACAGGTGCGAGGAGGTTGCGTGGTTGGCAATGTGTGTGTCCCTCGCCACGTCCTTGACCAGTGTGGCAGCGAGAGCAAGGAGGTGGCACGGGAGTCAATGTGAGGTTCTATTACCGAGACCTGGGCCTGGGTGGCAGCCAGTATGGGGTGGTGCACTAGCCCATGCAAGCTCCTATTCTGAGGACCTGGCCCAGGGCAGCAGCAGTAGCGAGGAGGTGGAGCGCTGGCTGAAGTGACTGTCTATTGAAGGGACCTGGGCAAGGATGGCATCAGATTTTATGAGGTTGCTGGTGAGAGTGTCTATCGCCACGACCAGGGCCAGGGTGGCAGCAGGCGGGAGGATGTGGCACGGTGGCTGATGTGAGCATCTAATAGCAGGAGCTTTCCATGGTGGCAAGAGGAGTGAGGAGATGTAGTGTAGCTGATGTAAGTGTCTATTGCCAGGGCCTGGGCCAGGGTGGCAGCATCATCAAGGAGGTGGCAGAGAGGCCGATGTGAGTTTCTATTGCTAGGACCTGGGCCAGGGTGGCAGCAGGTGTCGGGAGATGGAGCAGTGGCCAATGTGAGCATCTATTGCCAGGATCTGGGCCAGGGTAGCAGAATGCGCGAGGAGGTGGAGCAATGGCAGACGTGTCTATTGACGGGCTCAGGTAGGATTTTCTCGGAATTATATGATGAGGTAAGTTAATGGAAATTAATTATGAGGTAAGAAATATGTGAACATATAAATGCAGAAAGCATGTTTTAATATAATTTTTGTGTGTGTGAACAAATGTTGAAATAAGAGGAAAGATTTACGGAACCAAGTTTTGGTTTGGACTGCAGTACCAAATGTTACACTGAAAACAAATCCTGTTCTGTCCTGTTGTGTTATTCCGCTATATGTTTGTGTACCCTTGTGTGTTTGTGTTTTTCCTGTCTTTATGTGTTTAGCTAACAAGATTTATGTTGTAGAAGTTTACTAATACTAAGCTACATTCACAATGATGAGGAATACTGTTATCCTCAAATATAACTTTCATTAATAATATGTTATTTACTTTGTAAAGGGAATTAGACGATATTTTCGAAAGGTATTCTGATTTTTTATGTAATTACTTATGTCCTAATTCCTGTAACTCTGATGTGTATGTTTATTTCTTTTCTTTTGTAAAGCCTGTATTATTACAAATGTTATCTGTATTATTATATTTTTAATGATGTTTTCTGTACCTTGTAATTGTATTCTCATGTTATAAAATTGTAATTGACACCAGTTCATCAAATTAAGTGACTTGTAAGCATTCATCCCATGAGCACATTTCTGTTGGTCATAGTATATGCACAACATGTGAGAAGCTGGGACTATTAGTGTTTGCACGTGTGTTAATAATTCAGCAAGGGAGTGGTTATCAGCATTGCTGGTTCGAAGGACAATTCCAAAAACATTGTGAGTGCATAAGTAGTGGATTATTGACTTGACAGATCGCTGCTGGCAGCCTCTACAAGTAGTGCAGTGGGTCTGCGCCTGTGATGGCCCACCAATACCATACTATCTACCAGGACTACAGTGGAGCTGCACAATGATGACCTACCTACCAATATTCTTCAAAAATTCGAATAACTCTGTTGTGGGTTTGCTCTGTCAGCACTCTTTCCGTTGGATGGACAACACTACTTCTTCTAGTTTGCATGGAAATCCACTACTTCTGTGTGCATTTTCTTTTACTGCTCAGACATTGAGGGAAAAAAAAGACAACTCTAATTACTATTTTGATGAATGATCAGGACTGTCTATACGAGAAAAATTTTTGCTTTTGATCAACATTGCATTAATAAGTATGTGCATTTGATATCTTTGTTATCGCGGTAATCGGAAACGTTCGATTCCACCAGTCTGCTTTCACCAATGACGTCACCAATATGGCGGAAACGACCATTCACAACAAGTCCCATATCGTGACTATGACGTCATTACGTAACCATGACAACAAACACAAAAAGAGATCGGAAAACCATGAAACACATATTCCTCCAAAAATATAATGAAACTAACGGGACAAGCGGCAAGGGAAGTGTTCGATTCCATTATTGTTGTTTTGTTGTGTTTTTGGAGGTAGTAATGATTGTGGACGTGGTTGTAGTTTTGGGTTTTATCATTTGGGATCGGTAGTTTCTTTTGACCTATATAACTCAAAGCAAGTGATCGGTTCCAGTGAATATCGTTTTTAGTTGATTTTGAGAAGGTTGTATCGTTTTATTTTATCGTTTTTGTCGTTTGGTTTAGTGGCGTGTGTTTATTTTTAGTTTGTCCCCACCCAGAAACCCCCAATTTCCCCCGCTTGTCACGTTAGTTTCATTATATTTTTGGAGGAATATGTGTTTGATGGTTTTCCGATCTCTTTTTGTGTTTGTTGTCATGTTTACGTAATGACGTCATAGTAGCGATATGGGAGTTGTTGTGAATGGTCGTGTCCGCCGTATGGGTGACGTCATTGGTCAAAGCAGGAGGGTGGAATCGGACGTTTCCGATAACCCTAACTTTCCACAATTGCAGTTCTCAACTTTTACTGCAGTGAGACACAAAATCGACATATTTGTAAGATACTGACTCACCTTTTGCAATTTACAACAGGCAGCACTATGATCATAAACTAAGCAATACTTTATAAGCCTCAGTTTGAAGAACTTATAGTTTTCAAAAGTAACAGCAAATTGTTTTAATGCCTGTTTCAACTACTCTACTGCTTTATATTCAATTATTTACTTTAGTCTTTCGAAAGCAGTTCTGATTGCAAGATTACTTTCAACAAACATAATTTACTTCAGTACACTCTTTTACCACATTAACTTTAACCTTCTTTTTACTATATTCAAGATGCATTAATCAGTAAAACACTAGGCATTAATATTTTTTCAATACTCAGTGATCACTTCAGCATGGGAAGCATCCTAAGTGGATATGTGACAGAGGATAAATCAAGGTAACTTTTCATAGATAGTCCTTTTTTTGCCTTACAACTGAAAACAAATCATCCACATGAGCTGATCTTTCACAGCACATTTCTACAGTTCTTCTGTTCCGTTATAGTGATTGTGCAATATGGTGGCGAGTGCATGGTGGTAGGTGGATTTGCAGGTAGAAATGCTGGACTCTGTCTTTTCTTGGTGGCGATGATACATACAAATTCCAGAATAGTTCCAGCTATTTATCCACCCATCCGAGGCTTTGGCACATTGGAAAATGGCACGAAAAGCCTCTCTCGGCACCAGCACAATACACAACTTTTACATGAGCAGATGGCGGGTAGGTAGCTCGTCCCAGACTGATTTTTTTTCCTCTATTGGATTTCGATTCCCCCCGAAGGGGGCGGGCTGGCTGCAACTTAGTACGCCGCTCTTCAGCCTGCATAATTTTTTAAACATAACAAACAATAAAAACAGGCGATAAAACGGTGATGTAAAATGTACAACAGCGGAAAATTGTCGATAGTTAAAACATAAAACAAATGGTGGGCGATGATAATAAAATACACAGGGAGCAGACAGGGAAAATAGTAGACAGACAGTTAAAAAACACGGCGACAGTCTGGCTTGACAGCATCATGTCCGTTTGCAACGCTTCAGAGGGAGGTGGATATGGAAGGCGAGGTGGAGGGCATGGCACTCGAGGATCTGGAGGGACTTATAGAATTTGGGCAGGGCTGATATCCAGGCGGGACTGGCATAACAGAGGGTATGACGGATTAAGGATTTGTAGGTGTGAAGTACGGTAGAGGGGTTCAAGCCCATGTCCGGCCAGAGAGTCCCAGACTGACTCTTCCATCCACCTTTCTATCCACGCCAACCACATTCTGCGTGCGTTACAAAGTTCCATCCCGGAGGGGAACCACACCATATTTTATATCATACAATAATTAAAAGCCCTTAGTGAAGGACAGTAATTTACATAACAGCAAACAGTCACTTTAAATAAAATAGATCAGTTACACATATTGGTATTTCTGCAAAAAATTATTCACACAGAAATTACAATTATATACAGTAAGTTTTGTCTCCTCAAAATGAGGCAAAGAATTTAAATAACAGAGACACTACATCGTATAGGAATAAACCATGACATCAAAGTTTTTAGAAAGTAAAAGGCGAACACTCTTGTGGTATCAATACAATCAAAGAATATTTACAATGTCTTAATGACAGAAGGTAGAACAGACAAGAAAGAAAAATTTATGTCGGTAGAGCTATGGAGTTCTGGTGTTACAAGGTTACGGACAGAACGGAAAATATGGGCTAAGTAGAAAATTGTTGAAGTCGATGAAATTGTTCCTTTTGCGTAGGGAAAGGTCCACAAACCGTTATTCTTCTCAACCTGTTGCTGATTTACAGCTTTCAGTAACTGCCAGACGTATACGACAAATGTCAAATAACAAACCTCATGCATTCAAGAAACGACTGCAAAAACTGCTGTAACACCCAAGTATTAACAGGCTAGGCTGGAGTTTGCTGAGAGATGTACATCACGGTCTACAGAATGGAATAAAGTGATCTTCAGTGATGGGAAGAAGTTTCATATATCTGGGCCAGATGGAATCTGAGAACAGAGCAGCAGGTAAGAACTAGGAGAAATTTTAGTAGTGGAAGTATTATGATTTGGGCAGCATTCTGCATAAAAGGTGATTCATGCCTTGCTTGGCCGAACACGAGATGGGATGGGAGTATAATGTGAGCCTGTGTTCCGATTTCTTTTGGATGAAACTGAACGTGCCGTGTGTTTTGTCCGGAATCGCTTCTACAAGGAGCACGTATCAGTGGCGAAGCTCATAACTTTCAGCACTTGGTACGACAGTCGTCATAACAAACATAGGAACCATAACCGAGACACATGTTCCTTTATATCTGGTACAGTAGAGCAGAAATTTGTGGGATCTCTACTCATGACTGCTCTGTTATCTTCCTATTATTCGTGGAAGTTCTGCTTATGCTGTCTCATTAAAGACCAATTTTATGGTTCTTTCCAATGTTTCAGCAAAACAAATCATGTAATTTCATAAAAAGAAAATTCTGTCTCATAATTATGCAGTTCTACTCGTAAGAAAATAACTTGCAGAAACAAAAATAGCCAAATGATATTTGCAGTATACACTATCAAATGCAACCACTACCAACAAAAATTAAATTTCGAATTTTTGAAATACACTGTCTGACAAAAAGAGGAGCACCGAATAGGGGAGCAGGAAGGAATGTGCAAAATCACGGACTGAGACAGTAGGTGGCGTTACTGAAGGGACTACCAACTCGAGTCACAATCACAGTGAACTTGACAGAATGAGCCTACCTATCAGCATGATAAAGCACCACCTCTGTCCTGCATGCATGCACTGATCTGGTTACAAACGTTATCATTACCATGTGGTATCCTGTCCTGGGATAAAGCTGGCCAACAAATATTCTAAATTAAGTAATAAAAAGGCATACCAACAGTCGTCCTTACTATGTTACTGTATGGTTCGAGTTTTCCGTGCTTCAGTACGCCATCTTCACGCCTTAACTGATGCTGATGAGGTTAACACCTTCCATATACACGACTTATCAGTGGCCAACATCTATAACAATCACCCTAGAGTGAGCTATAAAACCCTATTTTTCAATGTAACCTCCGTTTAGTGGGGCTGTCTTACGCTACCTTACTGGGAGGGCCTGTATGGTATCACTCTACCGGCCGATGTCGGATCCAAAGTCTCGCTTCATTAGTAACCTTCCCATCATCCACGTACTGCTTCCCACGGTCTGCTTCGTTCGTTGGACCAAACAGATGAGACTCGGAACGTGCGAGAACCGGGCAGTGTGGTGGACGAGGAAGAACAGTCCAATAAAGTTTAGTGGCGATGGTGAAGAAAAGTTATCACGATCAACTTCGTAGCGCTCAAGCAATTCGGTATAGATGATCCTTCATTGCTCCTTATGGACTTCTATTAGGCGGCAAGGTGCACATTGAACTCGCATCTTTGAGTAGCCCAAGTGATGGACGAATGTGTCAGCACGACCAACAGAAACGTCCATTTGCGCAATGAGGTGTCTGATTGTGATCTGTGGATCACCTCAAATGAGTGTATGAAGATGGTATCTCCTCTTAGCCAGGGTGGCAGAAGGCAGAAGGAGGTGGTGCGGTGGCCAATATGAGTGTTAACTGCCAGGATCTGGGCATGGGTTAAAGCAGGTGTGGGGAGGTGGTGTGGTCGCAGGGCCAGGGCCAGGGTGGCAGCATGAACGAAGAGGTATCACAGTGGTTGATTTGATCGTCTATTGCCAGATCCTGGGCCTGGGTGGTAGCAGGCTCGAAGAGGTGGAGTGGTGGCTGATGTGAGCATCTATTGTCAGGACCTGTGCACGATGGCAGCTGTTGTGTGGAGATGGCACAGTGGCTGATGTAAGTATCTATAGCCAAGACTTAGGGCCAGATTGGCAGCAGGCACAATGAGGAGGACCGGTCTCTGATGTGACTGTCTGCTGCCAGGATCTGGGCCAGGGTTGTATCAGGAGCAGTGGCCAATGTGAACGTAGAGGGTAGCAAAATGCGCGAAGTGCTGGAGCGATAGCTGATGTGTGTGTCTATTGCTAAGACCTGAGCCAGGGTGAAAGCAACCTCGAAGAGGTTGCACGGTGGCCGATGTGAGCGTCTGTTGTGAGGACCTGGGCAGGGATGCTGCAGTTGAGTGGAGCTGCCACAGTGGCCGATCAGTGGATCTATAGCCAGGATTTGGGCCCAAGTTGGCAGCATGCATGATGAGGTGGATTGGTGGCTGATGTGAGGGTCTATAGCCAGGACCTGGGCGAGGTTGGCAGCAGGCTCGAGGAGGTAGATTCGAGGCCAATGTGAGCATCTGTTGTCAGTACCTGGGCCAGTGTGGCAGTAGGGGTTATGTGATAGAGCGGTGGTCAATGTTAGTGTTTATTGCCAGGACCTGGGCATGGGTGGAAGCACGTTAGGGGAGGTGGTTTGGTGGCAGATGTGAGCGTCAATTGCCACGGCCTGGGCCAGGGTTGCAGCATGCGCTAAGAGGTGGCACAGTGGTTGATTTGATCGTCTATTGCCTGAATCTGGGCCAGGGCGGCAACAGGTTCGAAGAGGTGAAGCGGTGACTGATTTGAGCATCTATTGTCAGGTTGTGGGCCACAGAGGAAGCAGGCACGAAGAGATGGAGTGGAGCCCAATTTGAGCGTCTATTGCCAGGCGGCCATGGCAGTAGCAGTTGAGAGGAGGAGGAGCGGTGGCTGATGTGAGTGTCTATTGCCAGGACCTGTGTAATCGGATGACCGGAGTGGGTGACGTGCTTGTGCTTGTAAGGCGTGGCTGGGTAGAAGTAGGTTGCTGTTTTTAGCAATCTTCTCTAGATGCTACAGTCTGGAACTGGGCGAGCGCTTCGGTCGCAGGTTCGCATTCTGCCTCGTTGATGGATGTGTGTGATGCCCTTAGGTTAGTTAGGTTTAAGTAGTTATACGTTCTATGGGACTGATGACCTCAGTTGTTAAGTCCCATAGTGCTCAGAGCCATTTCAACCACTTTTTGTCTCTTTTCCTTTTAAAAATCCAAGTTGTTTTTGCGGTAATTGTTTCTTTTCACAACACTATTCTTAGCGCCATATTACTGTTAAATATTATATATATATATTTCTGGTACCTTCGCAACATAGTAGTATGGCGAAAGGCCCTTATGACTCGCGTTTATCAGACCTTTTTCCAGATTTGTGCATCGGGACGACACGACAAGCGTTTAGCGATTCGGTTTTGATCTTTCGTGTCCATACACTACCGCAAAATTTGAGCAACAGCAGTTCCCTCTTGAATGGGATGTGTCGTAGCGTGGATAGTCAGTATAATCCGGACCAGGTGCAGTGTCCTTCCCTCGGGAGAGCGCGATCTGGAGTTCCTCCAGCGAAAATAGTTGTGTAACCACACTTCTTCTCTCTTTATTCCGCCTCGCTTCCTGTCCGTTACGGCATGTAGAGCTGTCATACACAAGAATGATTCTAAAAGTTTGTCGGATGTCTGTTGTCTGAACGGTTTTAATGTTCTGTATTACATTGCAGACCCAGGTTAATGCAGTTTCTTCGCCGACTGGAGGGCAGAAATTGCCACGATTTTCGTTTATTTGGGCTTGAATATTTTCTTGGTTGCAGCTTGTGCTTTCTCAAGGGCAAGAAAGCTTGTATCATTAGAGATATTTTTGTATTTTCTTACTGCCTCCTTGCGTGACATTCTGAACCTCACAATCAGGGTGACAGTCGAGTAGTAGTCCGCATATGTCCCTTTTCAGGTGTTGAGACTTCCGCTGCTTCTTTGATAAGTCACACCGAGACCTCATAGTCTCTTTCATGATTCCCAGTATAGGTGACAGATTCCAGTTTTTCTTCCAGTAGTATTTCGAAGAAACTCCAGTGGGTTTTCTTTGTGTTCCAAATCTAAAGTATGTGCTATCACTTTGCAAGTTGTTCTGGTACGCAGTGCAAAGTATGCTATGCTCAAGTCGACTGCCGTCGGAGCTTCATTCAGTCGGACTATTCGTGTGGGTGAGCCGTCATTTAGTGCTGTAAGGTTTTCCGAATACAGTACGTCCACTAGCATTTTTCCCCATTGCGTTGGCATTTCCGCAGCTCCACAGTGCACAGCGGCCGTTACAGTCACCTAGGAGCAGAAGGGGTTTTCCGAAGTAGGCCGTGATTGTTGTTAACTGCTGTTTGGAAAGGATGTCATTATGTGCTTTGTGTGCTGAGATCAAATTCAGAGGGATACCCACCGTTTGCAAGCATCCTGCCCAGTGCCCGTGCCGGCCGGAATGGTCGAGAGGTTCTAGGCGCTACAGTCTGGAGCCGCGAGACCGCTACGGTCGTAGGTTCGAATCCTGCCCCGGGCATGGATGTGTGTGATGTCCTTAGGTTAGTTAGGTTTAAGTAGTTCTAAGTTCTAGGGGACTGATGACCACAGCAGTTAAGTCCCATAGCGCTCAGAGCCATTTGAACCACTTTGAACCAGTGCCCATACTGACAACGGAAAAGTGGATATCTTGTTTTACCAACAACGCTCCACCGCCTTAGCCATCATCTCTATCTTCTCTGATGACAGGTTAGCCCTGGAGTGCGAATGATTCGTTCGGTTTCAACCACGTCTCTCGTACATTTTGAGGTACACAGCCAAGCCGGTGCATAGCAACGATCCTGTCAATGAAGACCAAAAAGCACCGAACACTGGAAATTATTCGTGTTGCTGCACATTTTTATTCAGTGGTAGCACGTTGTAAAACATTATCGTTTACATCCAGTGTATTGTTCTATAAGATGGTTATTTGATCGGTCTGGCAAAGAAAGCATTAAAAATGTTTTATGGGATGAACAATTCACCTTATTTCTCTACATAGTCTCCTTTGAAGGATGTGAACCTGGCCCAGCTATCCTCCAGGTTTTTGATCTCAGTAGACAAATACATTCTGCCAAACTGTGCAAAATACTCGTTGACTGCAACTGTCACTTCCTCATTTGATGACTGTTTCTTCCGACCAAGCCAAAGTCTGAAGTTAGGGAACAGGAAGAAGTCACTTGGGGATAAGTCTGATGAAGAGGGTTGGTGACGAAAACCATTTCAGAGCCCAGTTCAAGCACTTCCACTATTGTTAGCACTGATACGTGTAAATGGTGCAATAACCTGGTGAAACAACACTTTTGTGACTGCAAACCTTGGTCTTTATTTAGCCAACACAAGTTTCAAATGATCCAGCAATGAAGCGTAACGGGGTCCAGCCCTGGTTCTGTCTTTTACGAAGTAATATTGAAAGGTGGCTACACTGAGCCACAGCGCCAGAGATTGCGCCAAAGAGTATTATTCTGCCGCCTCCACTGGCAGTGCTTGTCGAGAACTCGTAGTAGAGAGTGCTTGCTGAGATGTCGTAGTGAAAAGTTCTTGTCGAGAAGTAGTAGTGGAGAGTGCTTGTTCCATGTTTTATGCAGTTGTTTGATGGGCTAGACAGCAGATGTTGTTCGAATGGAGATATTGTAATGATCAAAGTGCTTTTTGTCAATATATATGAAGGTAAAATATTCCCTGTTTTTTCATTATTTCAGTGTCTTAAATAATGCGTCATTACAGGTTCAGTCAACAAAGCATCTGGCTTGTGTTCTTGTATTAGAGTGTAATTCTGGTTTTCTTGCGCAATTATAGTATTTCTATTTTTTTAATTACTTCAGTATAAATGGTATTTAAAATTTCTTGTCTTATTGAAGAAGAACCGTGCCAGATGTGTACGTTGAATCACACTTCCACACACAGAACAGCGACACTTGTGCCTTGTTGTTTCGTAGCTTTCATAGTTGCTGGGGACTTAATTAATTAACTGTGTTAACGGAAATTTCGTTTCATTCTTTGTTGTTGTTCTATGCAGTCAGATTGCGTACTAAAACTAGTCAGGGCCAACCGTTTACGAGACTTCGTAATCGGACTTTAAAAAGTATTTGCATTATAAATAATTAAGCCCCCATGCAATATATGAGGATTATTCCTTGGGATTCACAAATAACAGTTGCCATCACCTTACCAACTGACGAAATGGTCTTTGTGTTCTATGGTGCACTTTCACCAGCCTTTTTCCATGGTTTCGACGGGTTTTTCGACGCTGGTGTATAAAAATCTGATTGTTTCAGGTCAGATCAGTAGTCACAAATCGGCGCAAAAAGTCTCGCGGATTCCGATAAAACATCGACAGACATACTGAATGCTGTGCCGGATGTGATTTTTGTTGACAGTGTTCAGCAGATTTCGGCAATGCAGAGGGATGGAGCCAGGATGCATCCCGTAACCAGCATATGCTCATGCACATGCGTAAACTGCAGACATATTTACCATCAAGTATTCACTCTTCCAAAACGCAAGAGACGTCCAGTTCATGTCAATTCGCTTCGGTCTAAACATATTCGTATACTCCATATAAACCATTGAAGACCATCCTGCAGAATCTGTTCTATCAATGAGTTATTGGTGTTTGACCGCGATGAGTTTAACAGCTGTGTAGTTTGCAAGCATACAGACGAGGGCTGCCTCCATAGCCTCCCATATGTGGAATGGAAGCGCTCATTAATGCTCGAACATATGAACAAAGATACTGTCCTCCAAATAAATTTTTTGCATCAAGATACTATAAAAATGCATTACCCATCTCATGGAAACATCTGCTACTGTTGGAACTGCTTGCCTTTTCTAAAGCCTACATATAAGCTCCCAGCCCAGAAGAGACGACTGCTTCTCATCCAACAGATCGAAAAACTGATCTAGTTTACGAGTTCACCGCTAGAGTACACTTCGATAGGTCACGTGGTCACATCATTCAGCCAATAGGAGCACAGCATAATGATGACGTAGGTGGCTTGTATATAAGGAGGATTCAGCAGCTCCTCTACCTCTGTTCCAGTCAGTCAATTAAGATGAGGCGTCACATGCCGCAGCAGAATAGGAGGAAGGAGCAACAGAAAAGTAAGTCTCAAAATTATTACTATTATTATTATTTCTGCGCCAACAACATATGATGCTTATGAATATTCGTCTTTGTCCTGTAGCTGCACCCCTGACGTCAGCATCAGCAGGTTCCAACCTGTCCCAGTCCACTCACGTGAAGACCTCAGACTGGTCCACGCAGGATCCTGTAGCGCAGCTTCTCAGCATGCTGAAGCAGGATAGCGAGGTGTTAATGTCGGTGCCAGAGGCTACGGTTGACGGAGCTTCACAGTACTGGGCTCCTTCCTACGCACCATCCATTGATCGTCGCCCAAGAGACCTCCCGCCATCAGTACAAGAACAGCAGGCTAACCGCACTGGTGTGGATGTCCTCGATGAGAAGATACCTACTGCCAGTGCGCCTCAACCTTTACTATTCGCCTCAAGCTATGTGTTAACAGTTAGTGCTTCAAAACATCTTCTTGTAGGACTTGAAGTTTCACAATATCGTAGCTTGTCGACTGTGCACAAAAATATTAAATTGAAATTATCTGACTGCGAGTGGCATGAACTGAGTCATGTAAAACACAGATCAAGAAACATGTGACTACCGAATATTATCCACCCCAATCCTACCAGAACATGTACTGCGGCACTCTAACTGTCAGTATTCTATCAGTGGTGCTACACTATGAATTAAAAGTGCGGACGGTTATAGTATATTCACGCAGCACTCGACTGTTGATAACTTGTTCAATGTAGACATGGCTGTAACTAGTATGATAGAGAGACTAAATAGATGGTGTCCACATGTTCAAGCAGTATACAGTGATGTCATTAACTGAATTCACACATGTAGCATCCACACAGAAGATATAGAACATTGTTTTAGTACCTGTATAACACCAGTGCCCAAGTCCTATGCTATTCCTCGAATAGGTGCTGAAAATGTTGAAGTCAAATTCACTGATGGAATACCAGACTATTGCAATGCACCAATAACATTACGAGATATACGTGCTGCATTTGAAGTGTACAAAAAGCAGCTATTTTCCAAATACTGTACTTCTGCTGCGCCGTTTAAAAAAGAATCAAGTAATTTTTTCTCATGCTGATCATATTTGTTAATATTTTAATAAATAAATATATTTATAATATTAAATTTGTGGTTGTGTTTTTATTTGTCAAGACAAAATGTCACCTACGTTAATCTATATGACACCGTTCCCTTTAAATATACCACTTGGAGTTCATTCTAACGTGTAGCCGTTCTAGCTCAGCTGGTAAGGTGACTGCGCTACAGTGGCTACACACACAGACACACACACACACAGACACACACACACACATTCTTTATCATATAAAAGCCTACTGCAGGCCAGGACCTCGCACAGTAGGCATCAAGGCAGGCAGGGTGAAACAGCTTCGCTGCAGGGACTTCGTTGTAGGTGACTGGTCCTGTGATGATGACCAAGACCAGAAGACCAATAAGAATGGACCACTCCTTCGTGACAGCATACGAGCGATAATTCCAGGCCCTTCCAACTGTGGTAAGTCATATGTCCTCATGGCTCTGTTAACGCACATAGACAGAGTCCGCTTCGAGGACCTTTTCGTCTTCTCTAAAACACTCTTTCAGCCCAAGTACCAATTATTGAAGAAAATATTAGATGGAGTAGATAGTGTAACGTACAGATCATTCAGAGAAACGACATCCCCCCACCTGAGGAGGTAAAGCCTAACACTGTCTTCATATTTGACGATGTCGTTGTTGAAAAGCAAGATCAAACCCGTAAATATTTCTGCTTTGGCCGTCATATGAGTGTTGATGTATTTTATCTGAGTCAGACGCATTCCAGGATCCCAAAACAGTTGGTGAGGGATAACGCCCACCTCATTATAGCATTCAAACGAGACAATCTCAATTTAAAGCACATTTACCATGCTCACGAAGGGACCGACATGTCATACAATGAATTTGTAAAGATATGCGCTGATTGTTGGAACCACTCACAATACGGGTTTCTCGTTATTGATAAAGCTCGCAAACTGAATGACGGTAGGTATAGCCGGAACTTCTAAGACTTTCTCCATATATAAACGTGCAAAATAGCTTAGTTCATCAGTTGACACTACAGCATGGACAAATTCGCACGCATGGCGCACGCTCAGTCTGAGAGGTTAGGTGTGCAGAGACATAATGCTCGCATATACACCGATATCAGATTTAACAATCTTGGGGCGAGACTCCTTAAGGTTGTAAGGGAATGAAAGGACACTCAGAAACTTCTTGTAATTAACCAATACCGGACAGAGAACAGAATTAGCGCAATTGAGCGGCAGATAGAAGCCGAGGCTGTTGTTATTGAAGAAGGAAGCATACATAAAACCACGTGATATTCAGAGCTCTGATTAGTATACTTCGAGATGTCGAGAAAGCATAAAGTCATCCATTCGCGCAAAGCAGTTCGATATAAATTACGTTTGCTGAAGTACAATCACCAACAATGCGACAATCTTCCAAAGAAGAAGGACCACTAGCCTTCACCCATAAGTGAATGCTGGAATCAGAATTTATCTTACAACGTCTACGACAAGACAGAGACAAACTCCCGTGCGGAAGAAGGTAGGAACCCTCACTAGCAATAATAATCTCAGAAACAGATATAGTACGATAAGCTAAGATTTCCCGAGTTTCAAACGATTCCAAACCGGCTCTTCCTGCATTGTTACAAGCAACGAAAGCTACAGTTAGCCATCCGTTACGCAAACTAGAAGAAGAAGAAACTTTCATTAAAGAAAAATTTAACCTCGCACCACAAAATAAAGTGGGTCCATGAATAAGAACAAATTGAGTAGTTTTACCAACTCCTCTTACTTCGTTCTTTTTACCCTTCGCAGAAGATGTCGAAGCACCAAGAGTGCCGTCCACATTGACAAGTGATTTGTAAACATATCGATCGCGAGCAAACTCTAAAAGAAACTTTTAAACCTGTTACAGAATCTATCACCAAAATGGCTTCGCATGATAATGATCCAATAGCAGAATTCACCAACCAGTGTCCACCCGTTAAGATAGACAGAACATTTGGTGTCAGCAGGGAGAGACCGTACATGCTAGGCTCTCAAACTATAAATTTATCCGATAGCACAATACTCATCCAGGATACAGAGTTTAAAAGAACGCCTGGCTTAATGAACCCAATCTTCCTAAGGCCATCAAAAAACTTAAAATACTCTGCCGATGATCGCAAAGTCTATCGTGAAATACTTCACTTGACTTATCTGTATAAAAATCCCGACGGAACACTGAGATAGCCAGAAAACTCTAAATACTCGGCCATTATACAACCTTTACTGAATGAACAACCTAAAAGGATCGGTGAGGGTGTAGACTTCCAGCATAAAGGAGTGATCAATCAAGTCCCGCAGTATATTACCGTGACCCAAATGAACTAATAGACAGACTTCGACTGTTGATGGCTTCGGCTGCTGCGGGCAATACAGCTCAAAGGTTGTTTCGATAATCTCTGGGCTTCGAGAGAGAGGTATCATCGAATAAGTATGGAGACAGTAGTTCGAGAACTGCACAAACCAGCACGCAAAACATACCCTCTCAGGCATGTTATGATTAAAGGGCTGGATGCCTTGTGGCAAGCTGATCTTGTAGATATGAGTCAATATTCACATGATAATAATGGAATCAAATACATTTTAATGGTTATTGATACATGCTCTAAATTCGCATGGGCATTACCTG
Source organism: Schistocerca americana (assembly GCF_021461395.2). Taxonomy (NCBI): domain Eukaryota; kingdom Metazoa; phylum Arthropoda; class Insecta; order Orthoptera; family Acrididae; genus Schistocerca; species Schistocerca americana. Next base: position 17,070,738 of record NC_060122.1, read on the forward strand.
CGAAATCTAAAGCTGGTAGACATGTTGCTTCGGTGTTTGAGCATTTGCTGCTGACAGGAACGAATCGATGCCTGGACAATCTTCAAACCGATCACGGTGGCGAGTTTCACAATGAACATTTCAAGACTGCTATGGAGCGGTACGGGATACATCACTACTCTGCGTTTACCCACCTGAGAGCTAGCATCGTGAAGCGTTTGAACAGAACAGTCAAAGCTCAAATGTGGATGCGGTTTAATCTTCAGGGTTCGTACAAGATGCTAGATATCCTCCCACAGATAATTTCACGGTATAATCGAACCAAACATAGTACTATAAAAACGAGATTGAGGTTCGCGATAATTCACTAATGGACAAAGTATATTTCCGCGTTAAAATACTGGACCCTCGAAAACAGAGGTTCAATGTAGGCGACTTAGTACGTTTTTCAAAACAGAAGACAGCGTTCGAGAAATTGTACTTACCAAACTGGTCCGCGGAGATATTCACAGCATCCAAAGTGCAGAGAACTAACCCTAGGATATACAGTATATCTTAAAGGACGGCAATGGTGAAGAAATTGCAGGATGCTTTTACACGGAGGAATTGCAGAAGAGTTCTGATCAAGATGTATTCTCATCGAACAAATTTAATATTATAAATATATTTATTTATTAAAATATTAACAAATATGATCAGCATGATAAAAAATTACTTGATTCTTTTTTAAACGGCGCAGCAGAAGTACAGTATTTGGAAAATAGCTGCTTTTTGTACACTTCAAATCCAGCACGTATATCTCGTAATGTTATTGGCGTATTGCAATAGTCTGGTATTCCATCAGTGAATTTGACTTCAACATTTTCAGCACCTATTCGAGGAATACCACAAGACTTGGGCACTGATGTTATACAGGTACTAAAACAATGTTCTATATCTTCTGTGTGGATGCTACATGTGTGAATTCAGTTAATGATATCGCTGTATACTGCTTGAACATGTGGACACCATCTATTTAGTCTCTCTATCGTACTAGTTACAGCCATGTCTACATTGAACAAGTTATCAACAGTCGAGTGCTGCGTGAATATACTATAACTGTCCGCACTTTTAATTCGTAGAGTAGCACCACTGATAGAATACTGACAGTTAGAGTGCCGCAGTACATGTCCTGGTAGGATTTCCATCATCAGAAAACAGTTGGACTGACGCCGACAAGTTGGTATATAACAGGGAGCCTAGTCCTCTATCTTTCCAGTAGCGTACCATGCACGATAGGAGGCACATCATAATAAGAGTTGGAGGTGGTGTTCTCGACAAATTGCCTGTTGAATTACATATCCCTGGATATAGCTTTTGTGGGCCTGGATCAAAGCTTCAGAAACGCCTGGCACGTGGTGATAAAGGTATTAACCTACTAGACGAAGCCTGCCTTGAGCACAACCTCACATACACTGCAAATAAGGATCTCTCAGCACGCCACGTCGCCGATCGAATATTAACAGATAAAGCCAAGCAAATAAGGCGAACAAAAGATCTCGGAATAGGCCAACGCGTTGCTGCATTCGTAGTTGATAAAACAATGCGATGTTTGGGTGATGGGGTGATGAATTTCAGACGAATTATGAAAGCAGCGCGAACAGCTTTGAGGACGAAGAACAATAAGAACAAGCCAGGTTGCTTGAAAAACTGTATTCTCACTTCGATGTGTGCAGCTAAACGTGTGTTGAACTGTGGGACCAAGAAGAAGAACAAGACTTCAATTAAACCGCCTATGGTCCTACCACTACCAAAGACTTCAGGTGGAATTATCCCGTTCTTCGTTCCAGCCCTTGCAGCCCTGTCCGCTGTAGGTTCGCTTACAGGCAGGGCCACAGCTGTCGCCAAAACGTTGTAAACGCGCAGAATGCACAGGCACAACTAGAGGAAGCCAAAAGACATAATCGCGCTATGAAGGCAGCGGCCATCGGAAAAGGTCTCTACTTGAAACTATACAGGAAAGGATTAGGTCTTTTCATAAATAAAAAAAGAAGTCCTTTAGTTATCCTACCTGACGGAGCGTTGACGAATAAAGATCTAGTTCCTGCATTCCGAGGGGTCCTTATGCGCGATACATTACCGAAGACCATGTGGCGGACTAATGAGCGCGGAATTGTAAATTTAGATGTTGCTGGGGGTCCTGGGACCCATTGGGTGGCGTATGTTAAGAAAAGTGCAGATACAGCGCAGTATTTCGATTCATTCGGGGATTTACAGCCACCTAAAGAATTACAACGCTACTTCACCAGCAAAAGACGCGTCTTCTACAATTTCCGGTGATATCAGGACTTTAACACATACCTGTGTGGGCATCTCTGCGTTATGTTCCTCATCACAGCGACGGCGAACCCTCCGAATGCGCGCTATATTTAGACCGAGAAGTGCCGAATGCGCGCTTTCTCCTGTCCTCGTCAGAGCAGGTGAGCGAGATGTTAAAGACCTGTCATTGAACGGATGACCATCATTTGATGTTTGGATGCAATGTCGTACACTCTGACTTTAAAAGAGCAACGATCACTATTACGTGCAAATTACTTTCCACCGATTGATTTAAGTGCAGGGTGTGGAGTATTGCGCTAATTGGTCAAGAGACACATAACAGCATTCCAAATATCACAAAGAGCAACAATAAACTTCATCTTGAAATTGACGGCCGGAACGAGATTCTACAAATACAACCTGGTGCCTACGATATTGATGATTTAAACGAAGTCTTAAAAGAGTCAGGAAACGATATTTAACTACGGGCAAACATTAATACCCTTAAATCTGAAATACGGAGAGTGCTACGGTTGACTTTACACAGAAAGACTCAATAGGTCCACTGCTAGGTTTTGCAAACGATCGTGTTTTGGTGAAGGACGCCAGTAAATTTTACGCATCCGATCAAGCTGTAGATATATTCCCAGTGAGCACAATCCACGTTGAGTGTAATATTGCCACAAACTCATGCCTGAATGATAAGTTGATTCACTCAATTTATGGATTCTTTCCTACAGTCAGTACAGGGTATAAAATAGTTCAAGCCCCCACAAACGCTATATATCTCCCGGTGACAGTTCAGACACTGCATTACCTAGAACTGCGCATTGTGGACGAGAATAATCAGCTTGTTAACTTTAGAGGAGAAGAAATCATTGTACGCTTGCATCTAAGGCGAGATGGGAATAAGGTATAAAGCTAGCACACTGAGCTCACAACCCGTCAGTGCATCGCAGAAGGGCAAGTTCATAACACGCCTTAATTACGAATTCCTCACTTCAGCAGGTTTAAAACCACAGAATGACGTCGCTCAACGTAACTCAGTCAGTAAGAGTATGATGACCGAATTATACGTCATGAATACCACTCACACAAACCCTACGCCTCAAGCACATTTAACAAAAATGATGAAATTAGGATTGTTATCCAGCATCAGGACGCAGTAACACTGCTTTGCAAGAGCTTCCTGTTTCTGGACTGCACATTTAAGAAAGCTGACGGGACTGCGGTAGAGCTCTCGAAGCTCACACAAAATGCTGTAGCATTCCTGTTTCAAGAGATACGTTATGAACTCAATGGAATCGAACTCGACCGCACCTGCAATGTTGGTATTATGCAACCCTTAAGACGTACGTTTCAGCCTCACCCTCTGATTCAAACGGCTTGGAAAATGCTGTGTGGTTCATAGATGCGCTTGATGGTGAGGGGGGACACAGCCGATTTACCGCTTGCATACCACTAAAAATGCTTATGAGTTATTTTGAGGATACGCAGCGAATAATTATCAATGCTAAACAGGAACTTATTTCGGTGCGGAGTGCAAGTGAGAGTAATTAATTCTCTCAAAAAGCTGCAGAGAATGTTCATATCAAGGTTAATACCACAGCATGGAAAACGCCTCACATCACCATTGCCGATGAGGAGCGCTTGAAGGTCTTAAAAGTTCTGAATGCCGGCACCTACCTACCACTAACCTTCCGATCATGGGAGCTTTTTGAATACCCAATCCTACCTACAGCATCCACACATACTTGGGCTATTAAAACATCTGTGCAGTTGGAAGCACCTCGACTCATCATATTCGCATTTCAAACTCAAAGGCGTGGTAATGTATCTAAGGACTCAACTGAATTTGACCCCTGTAAGTAAACTAACACCAGAGTCTACAATGGGACAGCAATGTATACAGTCTGGCATTTGACATGTATGCGGGATTCCGAGCATCTTACTATGAAGGCGTTGAAAATGAGGGATGCCTACTCAGTCAACAGAGGTTCAAGGAGCTAGCACCAATAATTGGGATTGACTGTTCAAAACAGAATGAGATAATTAAACCAGGGCCTGTAGATGTACGGATTGAATTTGAATCTTCAGCAAACTTCCCTGATCAGACTTCGGCGTATGCTCTCGTTCTGCATGATCGTCTTGTTAACTACTGCCCGCTCACGGAGGTACTGCAACGAGTTGTATAAATTAATAGACACTCTGCTAGCTCAAAGACAGATCACGATGTTACCTCAAGGTGTGAGGATCATAGCTGACATTCAAGGATTTTTCTACCATGAGCGCAGGCGATTAATAATTAAAGACTGTGCATTAATAGCATTCATGCAAAGTGATGGAGTAATAGGAACATTTGCATCAAGAGTTGAATCGTCGAAACCATTCAAAGATGTCAAGTGCAATGAGACGGTTAGAAGTGCGACGTGGTTAACAAGATTGTATCACGGAATTCACTGGGATGACCCTGGCATTTCTTATAAAGATTTGGTGCAAGTGCTGCGCGTATTTGATCACAAGGCGACAATCATCTACGTTAAAGGCGATGAGAAGATTACCTGGCTGCGTTCAATCTTCAAGTATCTAGCTATTCAGAGCCTGGAATACTACGATTGTCCACTTCTCCACCAACTTAGACGGCGAACGTGTGAAGAAGAAGAAGAAAATAGTGTTGTGTCTGCATGTGAAAATGTAAAACTACTTTTAAAATGGCTCATAAATAAAAAAAAAATTTCTCCATGAGAATTCTTGTTGTTTTCTTTCCGTGACACCTACAACATAGAAGTAAGTTTATTGATGATAGTGTGCGTGAAGCACATTCCACTGGAGCCATCTGAGCCAGTTTACCTGCTTCCACCTCGTCTGCTCGGCGATGAAAGTGACAGGACCTGAAAGAGGGAAAGTGGTAGGGTCCACTTCATCAGATGTCTGCCGTTTAAAGTGACAGGACCTGAAAGACAGTGCTATGGTCTCTTTGCGACCGGCAGACGAAGTCCATGACTCGTCATTCAGAATTCATTTCTGTCTTTAAAGCAGTAAAAACATTATAGGTCTCTCTGCAGTGCACTGTGGCTCTATCAACGTTTTGTGCATATTTATCATTTTTTTAATAAAAAAGAATGATCATGATTGAGGGTGAAATAATAAGAACATTCGAGATTTTTTTACAATAAAATAAGTTAGTTTATTATTGAATTCAGATTTTTTTTACAGTGTTTGCGAAATATCAGTACAATGATTCAGTTTTTTTCACATTATATGAGTTTACAGGTACATTATTTCTTTTCATATAAAATATGAAATTTCTGCTGTTTTGCAGATACATGTTTTACATTATTCATAAGCAGTATATATATATATATATATATATATATATATATATATATATATATATATTACAACTAAAGCAGAGGTGTCACAAGCTAATTACACAATCTTACAAGGTAAATATTAGTATCACTAGTGAAGTTCCATGAGGAAGATTTTTTTAACTAAAGGCATACGTATTTTTACTTCAAGTTAGTGGCTCCAAAACATTTTCTACTACAAAGACCGACTGAAAACACATTTCATTCAAGTAAGTTGGTCTAAAGATATTTTTCCCACTACAACAACCAGGTGAACATATATGTGTCGTTATAAACATTTATTCCAATAGAATGAGATAAATATATATATAATAAATGTAATTGGTGGAACACACATGCTTAAAACTACTTCTGATTGGATGGCTAGTGGCAGGTGAAACGTACAAACTAAAGTCTATAACAACTACTCAGATCGAAGCAAATATGAACTGTGCAAAACTGTATTTTCTCCTTCTTCATTATAAAAGGTGGAAGTGAAGGTGTAAAATTTTATCTTTTTGCTCATATATACATTAATTAGTAATACTCGTCAAGAAATGCATACAAATAAATATATAAAGACTTTTTTAATAATTTTATTTTAGTTTTCTATCTTTAATTTTTTTGTGTTTTTATGATTTTTTTCTTTGGTAGAATAAATAATATTTGTATTTACATACAGACACACTTGACACAGGCTAGCATACATTCACCTACTCAGACATACACGGAAGCATGCAAGCTGATACACACTGCAAAACACTCTCATCCAATATTTACACCATGTTGAAATGGTCATACTACTACTCTGCAAACACTCTCGCCATCTCTCTCTCCCTCTCTCTCTCACTATCTCTCTCCCCCACTCCTTGTCTCGCCATAAATGAGTAGTGTGAGCACGAGCGAGTTTCAATGCTATCATCACAGATGACCCTTTTATCATCATGAGGCGACAGACCGATTTTAAACTGCAGCACGCTATCGATCGAATACTTGTTTGCCGTACCATATGTGGTGGCTGCGGCTCAGCACCGCGAACACCACCACGGAGGCATTGCAAATATTCTTTGTTAGACAGGGCTCTCGAGGCCATCTGCTGTACCCCCTTAGCCCGTCTCTGAGTGGGACCTTCCAATGTGCGATATGCATACATCTTGCACCGAAGACCTACAAACTCCACAATCGGCAATCCATTCGACTCGTCTTTCATGAGACCGACAACCTTCTTGTTTTGTGGAACAATGCCATAGGGATTATCAGCCACATAAGAAGACGTGTCGAATTCATTGCCGTGGTACTTAATTACCTCATATGGATTGCAGTTCTTCACCCAATAGATGAAGCTATCTGTATCCATATAAAGTAATTTAGGATCTGCGAAATGAGTTTTCGCGAACTCATAATGAAAGCGGTACATGTGGAGTTTGGATCGGTCTAGTATGCACATCCCCACATAGATAGGTTTAGTAAACTCTACTGCAGTTTTAGCCATCTCCACAGCAACAAAGTTCTTATTGAAAATGGTGACCCATTTAAAATTTGGTCTGGCAATGCATTTTCATACGCCATAACGCCCATCCCATTGCGTTCTAATAAAAATTTCACGTCGTTCCCTTAAATTCTCCATAGTTTTAACGAAAATTGAATTTATAAAAATCTTTCACAAAGTTACACGATGTGGAAATTCTCTGTCTCGTATTCAGATCAATATACTCCTTCAACCAGGGGGACTGCTTGAAGGAGATGGTCTGGGAGATTTTAACCAGCTCCATACCCAAGCTGAGGCATTGCTGGAGGTTATGATAGTGAATAATTTACCTCTGCTTGTCCCCCAGCATTGTCATCAGTTTCGGTGTGGAGCCTCCTTGCGGAACTAGTTGCTCTGGACACAGCGGCAAATCAGTATGCGCGTCATGCAAACTAATAGGGTATGTGAGTTCTGCCTCCACAACGTATCCTACATCAGAATCGGTAGCCATACCCCCCTCCCCCCTGATTTTTCCGCCTAATCCCTTGCATTCATCTTCAGACAGCCACGTAAACTCGCCAATCGGCAGTGATTGCTGCATGGCGTGCCTGTATAAATTATTGATGTCTAGATACATTATGTAACTTGAATCAAGGGATGCTTTGAACCTGTCGCCCATCCGTGGGTTATTTGCTTTCGCATGTTTATGAATACATTGGCAAAGACCCCCATGGATCCCCTGCTCAAAGAAAAGAAGCATGTCAGGATCAGTCAATAATTCGATACTGCACTTCGTTTTCTTGAGCATCATGTCCCAAGACAATCCAGGAGGCGTGTAATAAAAGGCGGAGTCCAGAGAATTTGTGATCATACATCGACTCCGGAACTTCTCGAAAACGTCCGCAAGCAAGCGCATGTTTGTGTCCATGTAAAGCCGTGCATACTCTCCTAAATTAGAAATATTGAATTCCCGCCAGACATTCACGGCATGCTCATACTCTGCATTCGTTATGGCGTGGCCTGTGAGGTTGCTGGAGAATGCAGTTATGTTGGGTAGCCTGGTTTCGTTGAGTTTGTCCATACTATCCACATACTCGTATGGGAAAACCTCCTTCCTAGTCACAAGTTGAAACTTTTCCTCGTCGGGAAATGCAGCTCGAGTGATATGCATTTCCCCATGAGGTAGGGTCCCAACAAGTTTCTGTAGTGTTGCCTGCATAAAACGTATTGTATCGAGGAAGCGCAGCGTAATTCTCGGCGTCATTCGTTTGGAGAATGAAATATACTTCTCGACGCTCTCAGGTAGGACACTCACCTGATTTCTCTCCCAACCGAAATCAGCCGAGTTCTCAACTAGGAAGTGAGCGTCATACCCACTTACGTTATTGAAGAAAACGGGTATGTGTCTAGGTAAGTGGTACTTCAAATTGCATGCGTTGTGAGCTGTGCCACAGAATTTCCCTGTAAGATGGCAGTGATCCCTACAAGGAGTTTCCTCTTTCTTGTCTAACGGCAGCCCAAAAATACGACAATCAGTGGCTTTATTATAGAAATCTTCATTCTCCTTCGGTTTGGTAATGGGATCATTGCCACTGTACAGCGTATCAACTTCTTGTGAAAATTTTTCAAGCTCAGAGAGCAACCAAATTCAAGGGTTATCCCCGACATAAGATTTGTATCGGTTAAGGTTGGTGTCATATGATGATACAATTTGGTACGGTGCCACACATGGGACGTGTTTTCCTGTGAAGGTGGTGTGGGAGGTCGTAGGGTCGCCTTCGCAGCGGGTCACAGGAGCGAGGAGGCACTCAAAGTCGACGTAGACTACAAATAGGCATCGCTGCTGGTGGTGAGCGTTCCTAAACTTCATGAATTTGTTTTCCTCAGTAGGCATAATAACACATACCTGGTCCTTGGAGGTACAGTCTACTAGATGAGTAGCTAATAACTCTTCAGATGAGAAATAATTCAGGCATCTTAAACAAATATGTTTAATACTATGAACACACTATGATCTGTTGATAGTTGGGAGAGGAAAGAAGTCGGGACATGTTCTTGATCCAAACATAGCAATAATTATCACCTTCAGAGAAGAGCAGCATATTTACATGCAGCTCACACTCACCGGCAAATTTGGAGAAATGGTGAGGTCCTATAACAACATGCTTGTCTTGCTCGTCTGACTTGCTTTTCTTCTCCAGGCCATAAACGTGTACTGATATTCCGGTATTTTGTGCCTCGAATTTAGGTATGTCCTGGATTTTGATGGGGAACTCAATACCATTGAAGTTATAACATAAATGAATATTATCACCTACATGGTATGTACTCGGACGTTCAGGATGATCTCTTCTATCGTACTTTCTCTTGCAAGCCAGAATTGACCATGCAAAACAAGTATGATCTTTTCTATTTTCGACATTAATGCATGCGTGCTCATTAGCTATATCTTTAAGGAGCTTGATATAGCTGGACCCTCCATTTAACGGATCGTGGACATGAATATGGACATCCAGGTGTAGAATTCGTCTGAGTGCCTTAGCTGAGCCATTGCTTCCATCTCGGAAATATGACACTCAAGGTGGATTTACGAAACCACTCGGAGATCGATGTGCTCCGCGTTATAACGCCATTATCCCCCCAAAGATAATGGATGCTCATCTCTCCATCACCAGACTGAACTTTGGGGGGATGCGGTAATTCGATATAGAGAACTGTACCACATTTAATGACGGGATAACAAGGGTTTTGGACAACCTTGAGGAACTCTGTTTCCAGGACAGGGAGGCACGCGTTTAATAATCCAACAGGATCGCCGTACCCCGTGCTGGGTTTCCGATTCTAGTGATCGAAATTCTCTCGTCAAAGGCGTCGGCAATCGCTGAGTACTGCAACTGAGGTATGGTATCACCGACCTGATCTACTTAACTAAAAGGGCGGGTGAGAGAACTGTCACTAGCCACAGAATCACTAATACTAGAGCTACAACTAGGCGGGGTGTGCTGTATCTGGCACGGTGACTGCTGTGATGGTGGTTCGGCGAGAGTGACCTCGGCAGAGGCGGTGGCGGCGGCTGGCGGCGGCCGGGGGGCAGCCCGGCACAGGCACAGGCTCCGCAACGTCGGCAGTTGCAGCTTCCTGCACACACGTGGTGGTCGGGAGGCGCCAGGCTGCGTGGCCTTGGCGGCGGACGCAGCTTTGTGCGCGCCGACCAGGGGCGCTTTAGTGGGCGAGGCACGTCTCCGCATGCACTGGCGATGGCCCGGTATAGCCGCGACAGGGACGGGCACGACCGCAGTAGAGATAAAGTAAAATAAGTACACTGTCTACGGCGGTGAATTCTAACGTTCAGAAAGATGGTTATAATAAGAGTGAGTAATTACCTTTCTGGCACTGACTCCAGGGCATGAACGATTCATCTGGGCAGTCGATCGCCCCCTCAAGGATATCATCTAGTCTATCATCTAACATCTTCTTATAATCACCTAGAACAAAGAAGATATTTTTTAAATGGAATTGCTAGCGGAGAAAAAAAAGACATAAGTATATTTAAATTATTAGAGATAGGTAATCTTTTTTTACTTACAAGTAGGCTGTTGTTGTTGGACGGCCTCGATCTGTTCATCGATCGAGGTAAGGTCGTTGATGGCGTTTCCTGTAACAGAACGAAAGATAATTTATAGTTATTTTGAAAAGGATAGCTAGAGTGAAAGAGGAATTTTTTTTCGGCATACTCGTGTGAGTGGTGTCGTTCTGGAGCTGGGGGCTGAATCCAATTATGTGGTGGACTACGTGGGACAGCCCTAAGCTCTGCCTCCAACTCGAGTTGGATTTGCCTTAAGTGATCTAGAAAGAACGAAAAAAAATAATAATAAGACATACGAAATAAGAAAAGAAATCGAGGATTAAGTCCGCGAGGTCCACTGTCCACTACAACAATGAGCAATGAGATATATATAATTAATAACTGGCATATATATATATAGGAAAATGGGTAATGAAAAAATAGAAATTATTTACTTACTCGGTAATGGTGTATCGTGGACCCTGGACCTCTTGGTTGATGAGGACATGATGGTTGAGCTAGCTCTCTTCATCTTCTTCAGTGAAAAACAAACGAACAATGCGGCAGACAATGGATGAGTGTGAAAGATGAGCGGGGGGGTGACTCCTTATATAAGTGTGATGATGTAGTATCACATGATCTTAGGATGAACGAATGGCTGTTGAGGATTCTGTGGGTGTCGTGAAGACATTGAAGACATTGAAGACGAAGACCGTCCTGGACTACCTAGCACATAAATTAGACATGTGGAAGAAGCAAAGAAAATGGTTCTGTAAAATCAGAGGCTTCTGACGATGTCAGCATATCCTTTGGCTCATGCCAAGCAATTTGTTTATTATTATTATTATTATTGGCATGAAACGTCTAGCAGCGAAGTTTTTCACAAATTGTTGAATTTCGACCAAAAACAAACATCGCGTAGATTTCGCTCAGGAATTGCTGAATGTATTCATCTCTTGGTCTCCCTCTACGATGTTTACTCTCCACGCTGCCCTCCAGTACTAAATTGGTGATCCCTTGATGCCTCAGAACATGTCCTACCAATCGATCCCTTCTTGTGATCAAGTTGTGCCACAAATTCCTCTTCTCCCCAATTCTATTCAATACCTCCTCATTAGTTATCTAATCTTCAGCATTCTTCTGTAGCACCACATTTCGAAAGCTTCTATTTTCTTCTTGCCTAAACTATTTATTGTCCATGTTTCACTTCCATACATGGCTACACTCCATACAAATACTTTCAGAAACGACTTCCCGACACTTAAATCTATACTCGATCTTAACAAGTTTCTCTTCTTCAGAAACGCTTTCCTTGCCATTGCTAGTCTACATTTTATATCCTGCTTCGACCATCATCAGCAAAACTCATTTACTACTTTAAATGTATCATTTCCTAATCTAATTCCCTCAGCATCGCCTGACTTAATTCGACTACATTCCATTATCCTCGTTTTTGTTTTGTTGATGTTCATCTTATACTCTCCTTTCAAGACACTGTCCATTCCATTCAACTGCTCTTCCAAGACCTTTGCTGTCTCTGACAGAATTACAATGTCATCGGCGAACTTCAAAGCTTTTATTTCTCCTCCATTGATTTCAATACCTACTCCGAACTATTCATTTGTTTCCTTTACTGCTTGCTCAATATACAGATTGAATAACATCAGGGAGAGGCTACAACCCTGTCTCACTCCCTTCCCAACCACTGCTTCCCTTTCATGCCCCTCGACTCTTATAACTGTCATCTGGTTTCCGTAGAAATTGTAAATAGCCTTTCGCTCCCTGTATTTTACGCCTGCCACCTCCAGAATTTGAAAGAGAGTATTCCAGTCAACATTGTCAAACGCTTTCTCTGTGTCTACAAATGATGGAAACGTAGGTTTGCCTTTCCTTAATCTTTCTTCTAAGATAAGTCGTAGGGTCAGTATTGCCTCACGTATTCCAACGTTTGTACGGAATCCAAACTGATCTTCCCCGAGGTCGACTTCTACCAGTCTTTCCATTCGTCTGTAAAGAATTCGCGTTAGTATTTTGCAGCTGTGACTTATTAAACTGATAAATTGGTAATTTTCACGTCTGTCAACAACTCCTTTCTTTGGGATTGGAATTATTATATTCTTCTTGAAGTCTGAGGGAATTTCGACTGTCTCATACATCTTGCTCACCAGATGGTAGAGTTTTGTCAGGACTGGCTCTCCCAAGGCTATCAGTAGTTCTAATGGAATGTTGTCTACTCCTGGGGCCTTGCTTCGACTCAGGTCTTTCAGTGCTCCGTCGAACTCTTCACGCAGTATCGCATCTCCCATTTCATCGTCATCTACATCCTCTTCCATTTCTACAAGTTCATCGTCCTTGTATAGACCCTCTATATACTCCTTCCACCTTTCTGCTTTCCCTTCTTTGCTTAGAACTGGGTTTCCATCTAAGCTCTTGATATTCATGCAAGTGGTACTCTTTTCTCCAAAGGTCTCTTTAATTTTTCTGTAGGCAGTATCTATCTTACCCCACATGAGATAAGCCTCTACATCCTTAGATTTCTCCTCTAGCCATCCCTGCTTAGCCATTTTGCACTTCCTGCCGATCTCATTTTTGAGACGTTTGTATTCCATTTTACCTGCTTCGTTTACTGGATTTTATGTTTTCTCCTTTCATCAATTAAATTCAGCATCTCTTCTGTTACCCATGGATTTCTACTAGCCCTCGTCTTTTTACCTACTTGATCCTCTGCTGCCTTCACTATTTCATCCCTCAAAGCTACCCATCTTTCTTCTAGTATATTTCTTTCCCCCATTCCTGTTAATTGTTCCCTTATGCTCTCCCTTAAACTTTGTACAACCTCTGGTTTAGTCAGTTTTCCAGGTCCCATCTCCATAAATTCCCACCTTTTCGCAGTTTCTCCAGTTTTAATCTACAGTTCATAACCAATAGGTTGTGGTCAGAGTCCACATCTGCACCTGGAAATGTCTTACAATTTAAAACCTGGTACCTAAATCTCTGTCTTACCGTTATATAATCTATCTGAAACCTTCTAATATCTCCAGGGTTCTTCCATGTATACAACCTTCTTTTATGATTCTTGAACCAAGTGTTAGCTATGATTAAGTTATGCTCTGTGCAAAATTCTACCAGGCGGCTTCCTTTTTCATTTCTTACCCCCAATCCATTTTCACCTACTACGTTTCCTTCTCTTCCGTTTCCTACTGTCGAATTCCAGTCACCCATGACTATTAAATTTGCGTCTTCCTTTACTACCTGCATAATTTCTTTTATTCCATCATACATTTTTCAATTTCTTCATCATCTGCAGAACTAGTTGGCTTATAAACTTGTACTACTGTAGTAGGCATGGGCTTCGTGTCTATCTTGGCCACAATAATGCGTTCATTATGCTGTATGTAGTAGCTTACCCGCACTCCTATTTTCCTATTCATTATTAAAGCTACTCCTGCATTACCCCTATTTGATTTTGCATTTATAACCCTGTATTCACCTGACCAAAAGTCTTGTTCCTCCTGCCACCGAACTTCACTAATTCCCACTATATCTAACTTTAACCTATCCATTTCCCATTTTAAATTTTCTAACCTATCTGCCCAATTAAGGGATCTGACATTCCACCCTCTGACCCGTAGAACGCCAATTGACTTTCTCCTGATAACAACGTCCTCCTGTGTAGTCTCCGCTCGGAGATCCGAATGGGGGGCTATTTTACCTCCGGAATATTTTACCCAAGAGGACGCCATCACCATTTAATCATACAGTAAAGCTGCATGCCCTCGGGAAAAATGACGGCTTAACTTTCTTAGACTTGAAAGTAATAATAATAATAACAACAATGATACCTGACCATCTTTCGCAGGAGATGCCTGAATGCATCTTAAAGGCAAAACATCTTCTGTTGGACAAATGTGTCCACAGATACTACGCGAAATTGTAATCAGTCGGAATACACTGAAAATAAATATTCCATTCAGAATGACTGCTACATGTCACCCACAAAATAAATATTTTTCTTAGCGAAACGCAGTTTTACACTTTACTTAACTATGTGCTCAAATTGTTTACCATCGACTGCAGACTTGCAATTGCCGTTCGAGAGAAAGATGAACAGATAAAAGTACGTTACGTCGTTGTATGCTGTGGGGATGCGCGGCGCACACCGGCGGGTGGTATTGGGGTTTCGTGACAGGCTGCACCTTTCAGTGCTGCCCTCAGAAATCAGTAATCGAGAGAAGTCAAATGGTGGCATCGACGGTTAGAAAACATCTCATCCGTATTTGCATTGCACCACGGGAAGTCCGAGCTGGCAGCCGTCGTGTCGAAACCACGTACGCTGCCTCTTATCCAGTGGAACGTCTTCTAGAAGAACAGATAGCATGTTCGTAAGAAAGGGTGCTTACGTCTTTCCATTTAACACCCCTGCAACGACATACGAGTTTCTTACGGTGCCGCACCACACGTTTACGCTCCATGGTCTTCGGTGTTGTGCGTGACGAAGTCAGCATCGATTTTCAGCTGGCCAGTAGTTCACGTTACATAAATCTACATTACTGTCGTTCGTAAACGTTGCGTCGTCGGCAAAGGGCACACGTTGGAAAATCGCAGTGTCGTGTCCCAGGCGCTGGAGAGCAAACCGAAACGACGTTCGAAATCACGTTCTCCGGGTGCCTGATGCAGTGACAGATGGCGAGGGCGGAATTTATATCGATGCGAGATGCGAATGACACTCGTCTGGCTGATTCCGCATTCTTCGGCATGACACTCTGCGGACTGAAAAACCGTCGCAGTCAGAACAGCTTCTTTGTGAGCTCTGTCTGTTGCATTCTTCGTCCTCGTCCTTTGTTCGACGCTGAAATGGGCTGTTCGCACTGATGGTCCAGTAATTCGTGCGAGTGTCTTGTGCGACGGACGGCGTCGATCGTGATAGACATGCCTACCGTTTCGATAGCATTTCTTTGATATTCGCCGTATAAAAGTAGCACGTCCAAAGCCTAAAAGCGGAAATGACCTGCCGACAGACGACACAGATCTTCTGGTTCTGCAGTGCAGACGAGTAAACAGTCGAAATGTAAGTAGGCTGTTTAGGTTTTCATGTTGGTAACGCCACGTAATGCTCTGTATGAAAATCGCTGACTGCGCTGTGTGCAGTCTGTGGCTGGTTGGACTCGTTGTTGGAATATTCGCTAGTGTCGTGTTGGACAGTTGGATGTGAACAGCGCGTAGCGTTGGGCAGTTGGAGGTGAGCCGCCAGCAGTGGTAGATGTGGTGAGAGAGATGTCAGAGTTTTGAGCGGACGATCTGGACGTGTGTTCGTCAGAAAAAGGAAATTTGTTTAATTGGATGTCACAAAATTTATATATATGATGGCTTTTGAACGCTATTAAGGTAAATACATTGTTTGCTTTCTATCAAAATCATTCATTTGCTAACTATGCCTATCAGTAGTTAGTGCCTTCAGTAGTTAGAATAGGTAAGTACGAAAGGTATAGGTAACTGTTAGTCAGGGCCATTATTTTGCAGGGATTATTGTAAGTCAGATTTCAGATTGCGTTGCGGTAAAAAATATTGTGTGTCAGTTTAGTGATGATTAGAATGAGTAAAGAGAGAAATGTCTGAGTACGTTCAGTTTTGCTCAGCTGTTTGAAAATCAAATAACGTAAGAGCACAGTCATTCTTAATTTTTCGAAAGGGGACATTTCATATGTCGACCCTCAGCCGAGGATACCTCACTGGAATCTCCTGATTTTTTTTTTAGTATGAGTAATTGGTGTAGTTATTGTTTATTGCTAGCGCATAATTGTAGAGAGAATTTCCTTTGTAGTTGTAGTCTTTCATTGTTGTACAGTAAAACAGTTGTGGCACGAATGTAGATTTACACCAAGTATTTCGCAGCCGCGTTTGCAATTAATTGGATATTATTTTCAGTACTATTTTAATGTGTTGTCTTATTTTGCTCTTCAAATTGTGCTTTTCTGTGTTATCGTGTGAAACATTGTGACAATTATGGCTTGTGAAAAACGTAATACTAGGCTCCAAAGTAAACTGAGAAATGATAGTGAAGATGAGAATAATGTGTTAGCGCCACCGTGTAATGAATTAAGTAATGTTCAACATAGTAATATGGTAATTGTGTGTAGGGAAATGGACCAGGCACTAAATAATGGTGTAGACAGTAAAACAGCTAGTGAACAGGGTAGTATTGTCGATCGATCGGTCGGTAACAGCGCGCCTCAGGAATCCGAAATGACAGGACAAAATCTTACAAATACTGTAGATTCAAGTTTTGCATCATTACCCTTTTCTCAATCAAGTCAAGACACATTTTCTGCTTTTCAAAATGGGAATGCTGCCGTTACAAATGCACTGCCGATAAGCACAGAGGAACAAGTTCCAGACACTAGTACATTGTTATTGCAAATAATGCAATAGCTTCAAAAGTTAGACACAATGAAACAAAATCAGAGACGAACACAGCAATGGCTTCAAAAGTTAGACACAACGCTTGAACAAACACGCGAAGATTTAACTGCTGAGTTACTTAACATCGAATGTAAATGTCAAAAAGTCTGTAATGACGTAAAAACACAAATTTGTGAGCATTTTCAAACTATTTTTTTGCGGCATGAAAATGCATTACAGAATCACGAAGCAGCCATAAAAGAACTGCAAACAATTGTTCATGAAAATCACGACACCTTGCGGGCTAAAACTAACTCAGTTGCATCTACTGATTCGGTTACGCAACTTGCAAAAACTCAGGAAAACTTAAAGGACACAGTAGATACTCTGAAACTTGGTTCAGAAAAACACACGGAGGAAATCAGTTCATTATCGGAGAAAGTAGCCGAACTTTCGGATCAATTCACTATCTTGTGTACAAAGGTAGATGATCATCTGAATGACACAAGACCGGTAGCCTTCACTGACACACGAGAGTATGAACAAATTAAGAAATTTAAACAAAATCAGAATCAAATTAATACCCAGTACAAAAGGGAAATGCGGGAAGTACAAGGTCAGTTGACACACGTAATGCAAGAATTACATATTGCAGAGGAGACTTACGCTCCGACACAGGAAAAGGGATTCAGAAATAAGGAAAAGTCACAAAACAACAACACAGGCTATTTTGGAAATTTTGAAAGAAATTGGCAAGGTGCACCAAATTTTCAGATGGAATAGCCAACACGACGTAACAGTAACCAATATGCGAGTCGCCGACATGATGATTTTGACTATAAGCTGTTTATTACTACAGGTAAATTCAAAACATTTAAAAATTCTGGCAACGACATTGATCCACAAGCGTGGCTTCATCAGTTCTCTCATTGTTTTCCTCCCAACTGGTCATCAGAGCACTGATTAGAATTTATGTGTGGTTACTTAGAAAATGAACCTGCTATAAGAATGCGTTCGATCATTCGCGATTGTCACACTGAAGTAGAATTTTGTCATGTCTTCCTCTCAGCTTATTGGCCTCAAGCTACTCAAGATGGCGTAAAACATAGCATCATAATGATGAAACACTTTGAACAATCTGAATTCTCCAGTCTTGTCAAATATGTTGAAGACATGTTGTACAAGAATCAGTACCTGTCAAACCCATACAGCCTCTCAGAACTCATCCACATTTGCTTAATCAAATTGCCTGAATATTTGAGACATATTATTTTGGCAGGACGTTTCAAAGACGACATTGAAGCTCTTCAGGGACTGTTACAAGAATTGGAAATTGACACTGACAGTCGCGGGACACGAAACCAGGAGAACAAGGAGAACAACAATTACAGGCGACATCCGTCACAATTCCGCGACGGCAGAAATAATAACTGGACACGACAAGGCTATTCTCACAACGCAAATCGTGACCAAAACATACACCACCCGTGTGACAACCATTGACAGAGTAATAATAATTACAGGGAAAGATCATCTCTGCACGGTATTGACTATGATAGAGACAATCATAGAAACAGACAATATGGGAACCAGAACTATTGTTATCAAGGAAGACAGAACAATTTCAGATGCAACAGCCCACCGCGCAGTTACGACTCAGGGAGAAATTCTCCACCACGTGACCGGCAAGAAATAAATTACAGAAACTACCGACTTGACACAAACGATATAATCTTAACAACAGACCAGAATTTAATCAGAACTGATGGGATTATAACAGGGCAGGGCCCTCTCGACATGTCGAATGTTAGAAGTTAGGTCTTCTGATCCCAATAACGACAGACAACAAAGAGAAAGTAGACAATGACTCACACCGGTGGCAGCCACAAAACGTACTTATGAAGCTGACAACGTAGCTGTGGTGGCTATTAATTACGTAAAAATGGAAGACATTAGGACATCTTACTCCAGGAACACGACGTAAAACATAACAACATTGCATATCCTGTAATTCACATTACAGTAAATGACGTAAAATTTACGGTAGTACTTGTCTATGGCAGTCCCAATACAGTAATTAGTGAGCCTTTAGAAAATGCAGCAGATCGAACAATTGCCCCATACTTCCTTTAAGGAAGATTAAATTACAAGATGCAATTTTTGGAAAAAGTGTAAATGTATGCCAACAAACCAACTTAGAATTCTTTTGTCAAAGCCACCGATTCTCTGTGAACTTTCTTATCGTTCCATTATTGTCAACAGAAATTATATTGGGAGTAGACTTTTTGTATGAATACAAAGCAATCTTAAACTTTCATGAGGGTGAAATAAGTTTAGAGAAAGAAGGTAAGTCAATAGCTTTGAAATTTGAAGATTGGCTCTCAAACCATGACGAGGAAATTAATCAGCTTTACCTTTTGTTAGACAACAGTTAGGAACTTTCGACGGAACTTGACACTAACAATCACTCTGCAAGTATTGATAGGGATGATATCGACGACGTATTTGATACTATTGACTTAGTTCAGAATAAAATTCAAACAATTGAGAACTGTAGTGACACTGATTGGCAGGACCTTTTTGACATTTTACAAGCACATTCCACAGTTTTTACTCACAAAACAGGAACAATCAAGGGATTTCAATAACAGTTTCGTGTTGGTGAACATACTAAATTTTGTGTTAGACCATACATAATCCCGGCACATTATAGGGACCGTGTTAGAACAGAAATACAATCTATGCTTGACGAGGGCATTCTGGGCCTGCAGTAAGTTCATATAACAATCCATTACATGTTGTTGAGAAGAAAAATGGATCGATCAGGCTTCTCTTGGATTCGAGACAAATCAATACTTTCATCATTCCTGAAACAGACAGGCCGCAAACGTTGGAAGAACTTCTTCAAAATTTTAATGGCGTAAAAGTGTTGTCTTCCATTGATCTCAGCTCCAGCTTTTATCAAATCGAACGTCATCCAGAATGTAGGAAATACAGAGCTTTTGTTTGTTTCGGCGTTTTTTTTAAATTTCGGAAACTTAATTTTGGTATGAACATTTCTTCGGCAGCATTCATTTGTGGGCTAAATTCCATATTACCTGACTTCTTAAAACGTCAAATCGCCTTATATATGGACGATATTCTAATAGCAGAAGCCTCATGGGAACAACATAATCGCATCCTCAACAGTATGTTACGTATTTTTGCAGAATCCGGAATTACAGTTAACTTGGAAAAGTCTGAATTTGGTAGGACAAAGGTGAAGTTATTCGGACACGTTATTACTTCTGAAGGCATTCAGCCAAATCCTGAAAAGTTAGACGCAATCAGAGCCATTCGAGTTCCATCACAAAAAAACAAGTTCGCAGTTTTCTAGGTCTCGTAAATTTTTACCATAGTTTTCTGAATATGCAAATTCTAGTAATACACAAACTTTGTTCTCCCACTGGAAAAAATTCTGTTTTGAACTGGGGCCAACATGCACAGTTGGAGTTCAATTCTTTGAAAGAAGCGCTACTTAATGCGCCAATAATAGCTCATCCAGATTTGTCACAAGATCTCTGCCTTAGCACGGATTCTTCTAAAGTCGGTCTTGGTGCCCATTTATTTCAAGAAGCCATTGAAAATGACACTACTGTTCAGAAAACCATTGCTTTTCCTAGCCGCATGCTGACAAAATCTGAAAACAATTATTCCATCACTGAATTACAAGCTTTAGCTATCGTTTGGCCATTTAACAATTCCCGTTTCTTTCTTTCTGGTAAAGTTCAGTGATCATCGTGCATTACAATTTCTTATGTCTTCAAAATTAAATCTTGCCAGGTTAAAACGTTGGACATTGTTTCTGTAAGAATTCCACTTCACAATAGTCTACATACCACACAAGGAGAACAATGTTGCAGACGCACTGTCACGTTCACTGGCTGGCCTTGAGAAAAGCTACACAGAAATTAAGCTCGAAAAAATATTCAGTAATCGTTACATTCAGAAAGTAGCCTTTGAAAAATTCGTCACCACATCTTTAAAGGACATTGCTCATTAACAAGATAAAGATCCGATTTGGAAAGACATCAAAATTAAATGGCGTGAAAACACACACACACAGATTCGGCATTATTATCTGGTTAGAAACTACATACTCTTCAAACGTTGCACTGTTAATGACAATCTACAGGTCCTTTGCATTCCTGACGATTTTGTTATAAGCTCGTTTGGTACATTCATTTCAGCTACGCACATTTTGGTCCACGAAAATGTTATCACAATCTTCGAACGACTTGTTATTTTAACAATATGGAAAGTCTTGTCTATTTGTAAGCTTTGTCAAAAGGCTACACCATCTACCACCTATCATCATGCTACATACCTATAACATATCCTGCTAATGAGACTTTAATGCATCATATTGGTTTACTTGAAAAGACATTCTTTATTTAAAGTACTTTCCGAGAGATTACAGATGACTTAGTACTTGGTTTGTTTGACAGCTACACGATTATATAACGACGCTATTAATGAGTGACACAATTTATATTATTGCTTTTGCGCTGTATCTGTTTTATATGCATTCTTCTGGAAAGGAAAACATGTTTTGGTAGTAACTTTTGTGGTATAGCTACAATGAGACAGCCTTTGCCGTAGCACAACAATACGTTACAGTATCGTACTTCCTTGATTACGGCAATGAGCGTAATATGTACGATATCTATACGCATGACATTTCACTTTTGCTTCTGATGAGGTGAGTACATTGACTTCTGCAGAATTTTGCTTATGAAGGCCGATAACTACGAGACTTGTCACGTTTTTAGCGTTAAGTAATGACAGAAATTATCTTACAGCAAGATGCAGAGTTTAGCGCTACAGGACACACATTTAAGTGATTAATTATTGTACTTAAGACATTTTTTTTAAGATTCTTGAATTATAAATAGACAAAGAAGGTTTTCGGTGAGACATTTCATTCCATCCACGAAAATGTTATCATATTCTTCGAACGACTTGTTATTTTAACAATATGGCAAAGAGAATTCGGAGAGTCTTGTCTATTTGTAAGCTTTGTCAAAAGGCTAAACCATCTAGCATTTCACATCGTGTTCCGTTGTTTCCTATCATTCCTTCTAAATTAAAAGAATTTGCTGCTGTTGATCTCTTGGGACCCCTTGTCAGAACAGCGCTGTTGAACTTACTTCCAAATTTGTTTCTTTCACTTCGTTACGTAAAGCCACTGGACGGTCTGTATCCAACGCTTTGTTAAAAATTTCTTACGTGAAGTTGGACACGTTGCTGAAGTCATTTCAGATAGTAGACCACAATTCAGATCTGCTGTTTACTCACGCATGCTTCGGAATCGTAAAATCAAATGTGTTTTTAATTAATTGTATTGACCACATTGTAACCCATCTGAATGCATTATGAAAGAAATCAATAAGCTTTGCAGACTTTATTGTCACAGAAAGCATCAGTATTGGGACAGATATTTACACTTATTTCAAAATGGGCTCAATGAAATACTTCATGACTCCACCTATTGTTGTACTTGTTGTTGTTGTGGTCTTCAGTCCTGAGACTGGTTTGATGCAGCTCTCCATGCTACTCTATCCTGTGCAAGCTTTTTCATCTCCCAGTACCTACTGCAACCTACAACCTTCTGAATCTGCTTAGATTGTTGTACTTAAGAATGAGGAACCACCGAAGAACCAGAGAGCTTGTGCATTTTCCGAATACATGTAAACTTCTACACAAAGACATGACTGATTTGGCTCTTAAAAATATAAATGAGGTAGATGACTTTATTGAAACGACCAGAGAGCATTTTTTGAAGATTTTGAAATTATTGAAGGAAGCTACGACGATTTTGAGATGTGATTGATGTACTATGATAATATTATTATGACGACGATGTGTATTATGCTGTTGAGGTATGTTTATGATCAATAAAATGATGCTATATGAGGAATGTGATTAAATGTTTTTATGTTGGCAATGCCACGTAGTGCTCTGTATGAAAATCGCTGACTGCACTGTGTGAAGTCTGTGGCTGGTTGTACTCGTTGTTGGAATATTCTAATGATAATAGCGAGGTTAATGGCCTCTTTTTTCTCCACCTATGGCTCTGAAAGACCCACACCAGTGGCTCTTTTTTTTTCAGGCGAATGAGTCCAACCCACCACAGACTGCACACAGCACAGTCAGCGATTTTTATACAGAGCACTACGTGGCGTTACCAAGATAAAAACCTAAACAGCCTACTTACATAGCCCCCATACTCCCCACAATAAATTTTACAAATTATTTTGGACAGTGGACAAACCTGAATTGATAAAATTTTACATAATTACAATAACAAAGATATCAAATGGACACACTTATTGGTACACTGTTGGTCAAAAACAAAAATTGTCCTCACAGTCCATAAAGACAGTCCTGATCATTCATCAAGGTAGTACAAAGTCTGAGCAGTAAAAGAAAATGCACACAGAAGTAGTGGATTTGCATGCAGTCTTGAAGAAGTAGTGTTGTCCTTCCAATGGAAACACAGTGCTGACTCTTGACATGCAGACAGGTAATGGTCCACAACAGAGCAAATGCACAGCAGAGTCAGTCGAAGGTTTGAAGAATATTGGTAGGTAGGTCATCACAGAGCAGACGCACAGTAGTCCTGGTAGAGGTTATGGTATTGGTGGACCCCCAAAAGTGCAGATCCACTGCAGTCCTTGTAGAGGTAACGGTATTGGTGGGCCATCAAAGGTGAAGACCCACTGTCGTCCTTGTAGAGATGGCCAGCAGCAATCCGTTGCAACTGTGTGGGTCCACAATCACCATCAAAGTGTCTTGCGGATAATATAGCAAGTCCATAAACCACCACTTGTGCACTCACAAACTTTTTGAAATGTCCGTACAACCAGCAGTGTCGTTAACCAGTCCGCTGCTGAATTATCAACACATGTGCGACCACTAACAGTCCATTTTTTTAACTCCTCGTATGTTGTGCATACACTATGACCAACAGAAACGTGTGCAGTAACCCTACTATATACTTAATTTGAAGAACTGGTGTCTATATAATTTTATGACATAAGAATACAGTTACAGATGTACAGAAAACATCATTAAAGAACAGATAACATTTGTAGTAATAGAAACACAAATACACAAGGGTACACAAACACATAGCGGAATAACACAAAAGGAAAGGGCAGGGTTTGTTTTCAGTATAACATTTGGTACTGCAGTCCAACCCAAAACGCCATCCCACAGATCTTTCCTCTTATTTCAACATTTGTTCCCACAAAAAAAATGTCCTATCTAAACATACTCTCTGTATTTATATGTTCACATATTTATTACCTCTTTATTTATTTTCCATTATTTTACCTAATCATTTGTTTCCAAGAAAATCCTGCCCAAAGCTATTGTCATTTTTGTTCATATCCTCTTTCAAAATAATTATTCTTCATTGTACACTACTTTTTTGGCCAAGCTTTTTCATATAGCCTCTCAATGCATTTCTTCCAATTCATCACAACTCATTCCCTTATACAGCCTACCCCCTCTTAAGCTAACTTAAATCTACTTAGCCCATATATATATATATATATAAAAGAGAACGAGGCAATGCAGCAGCACAAAACAATTGACACAAACAGGAATGACAAAAAAATTGCAAATTGGCAAAGCAAGCAGCAGTATATCTAAATTAGCAAAGCAAATGCAACATTACAACTAATATAAGGCAATGTGGAGCAACAAGAAAAATAAATCAGCAGTAAAACTGGCGTAATAGAGTAGTACAAAGTGAAATACAGTAGGACAATGCCTGACAAACAGCAGCAGCAAATGCAACAACTTATACCTATACATGACAAAGCTCAAGCAGAAAAAATATTACAGTAAACATAGGAAATGTCTAATACCTATGTCACATCTTAACACTAGAGTGATGCATCACAATAACTTACTCTACCAAACAAGTTACCAAGTCGTTAAAAATTATGTATGCAATTCCTGTGAAGGGAAATGTCTATTTGTGCTGGGTTTTTAAGAAAGTAGACCATAAAATTATTATTTACTAGGTCTGTAGACAGAAAACATTTCTATTAGTGCATGTATTAAATTTTATTTTAACCAATGCTGCAGTGCAGCTAGAAACTAGATATTAAACAAAATAGGCAAATATATACATAGAGTAAGGCAAGAAACGTCATTCACTAGCCATATGGCATTTCAGAAGGCAAAAAAAAAAAAAAGAAATTCCTCAACTAGACAGTACAGTTTACAGGTGTGTAGACGTAAAATATCTCTCATAATTTCATTAGGCACTTCAGTAAATATCAGAACGTACGAGCTCCAGCAGTAATAATATCTTTTCAAGTATGAGCGTGTCATATTTGCGATGCTTTCTACAAAGGAATGTCAATAGCAAGGTTAATTGCCTCTTTTTCCTACACCTGTGTCTTTGAAAGGCACACACTAATGGCTTTCTTTTTCCAGGTGACTGTCGCACAGCCTGGCCCCACAACGCATTACGTCAAAGTCACCTACCTTTCTTACTGAAATATTTACAACAGCAGTTTCTGCTACAGTGACAGTCTCATATAAAAAATTTCACACGTTAAAAATTTACGTCAGAAGTGTGTAAAAACAAAATTTCAAATATAATAGCGTCCAAAATTTCTGTTAGCATAGTGGTACTCACATTCACACATGCACACAAATTTCATGACTCTTAAAGTACGATTCTTGGTTCCCGACATCATTTTTCATAAACCAGAGACCCTAACTTCTGCTCATTATTCATATACATATGACGTAATCACATTCCTCATATAGCATCATCTTATTGACCACAAACATACCTCAGCAGCATAAAGCACATCATCGTCATAATAATATCATCATAGCATATCAATCACATCTCAAAATCGTCGTAGTTTCTGTCAATAATTTCAAAACCTAAAAAAACTCTCTGCTCGATAAGTGTGAAGATATCCAACTGTGTAATTGCGTAAACGTGTGTCACTGATGTAGTAAAAAAACGTTTGTTTCTCTGTTAAATAATAAGACAACTGTGTAATTATATGTTAGAAAAATATGGCAACCGATGTGTAAAGTTGTATAAGTAAATATCGTATTAGCTATTGCTCCTTGCGCTTGCCACACGCATGGTACACAAAGTAGGCGTGTACCCCTTGAGGATTAATGTAACCACAGGTGTTGCAGATTACAGCAATGGAATGAAATGTCTCACCGAAAACCTTCTTTGTATCTTTGTAATTCAAGAATCTTTAAAAAAAAAATTTAAGTACAAAAATTAATCACTTAAATGCGTGTCCTGTAGCGCTAAACTCTGCATCTTGCTGTAAGATAATTTTTGTCATTACTTAACGGTAAAAACGTGACAAGTCTCGTAGTTATCGGCCACAACGAGCAAAGTTCTGCAGAAGTCAATGTACTTACCTCATCATAAACAAAAGTGAAATGTTACGTATTGTTGTGCTACAGAAAAGGTTGTCTCATTGTAGCTATACCACAAAAGTTACTACTAAAACGTGTTTTCCTTTCCAGAAGAATACATATAAAACATATACAGCGCAAAAGCAATAATATAAATTGTGTCACTCATTAATAGCGTCGTGATATAACCGTGTAGCTGTCAAACAAACCAAATACTAAGTCATCTGTAATCTCTCGGAAAGTACTTTAAATAAAGAATGGCTTTTCAAGTAAACCAATATGATGTATTAAAGTCTCATTAGCAGTATATGTTATAGGTATGTAGGCCTTATAGTCGTTATGTAATCATGCAATGATCAAGCAAGAATATACACACAATAATACTGTGTCGTCTGTTCATTATAAAAATGCATTCGTAATTACTGTCTAAATAAGTTCCCTAGTTTCATGCCTGGATAGTTAACGTCAAAACATTGTTGCATGTTAACAGTTTATAAGTGTACAAAGCGTACTAGTAACGTGAAGTAGAAATCATAAAGCAACGACTAATTCAGAAAGCAAATTATCTCTCAGATAACGGTTTTACGTGTGAAATGTGGTGCAAACCTTTATCCTTCCTAGTACGCAGGGTTTCAACTACAACGCAGCAGAATTTATATTTTTAATAGTCAAATCAGTCATGTCTTTGTGTCGTAGTTTACGTGTATATGGAAAAGGTACACGCTCTCTGATTCTGTTTGGTGGTTCTTCATTCATCAGTACAAGAAGAGGTGGTAAAGCAGTGGTGTCATGAGGCATTTCATTCAGCACATTTTGAAATAAATGTAAATATCTGTCCCAATATTGATGCTTTTTTGTGACAATAAAGTCTGCAAAGGTTATTGATTTCATTCATAATCCGTTCAGATGGGTTACAATGTGGTGAGTGCAATGAAATAAAAACAGGTTTGATTTTACGATTCCGAAGCATGCGTGACCAAACAGCAGATCAGAATTTTTTTCCGTTATCTGAAATCACTTTAGCAACGTGTCCGACTTCACATAAGAAATTTTTAACAAAGGCGTTTTATACAGACCGTCCAGTGGCTTTACGTAACTAAGTGAAAGAAACAAATTTTGAAGTAAGTTCATCAGCGACTACAACGAAAGAAAATCCATTCAGTATTCTGACAAGGGGTCCCAAGCGATCAACGGCAGCTAATTCTTCAAATTTAGAAGGAATGATAGGAAACAACGGAGCATGATGGTAGGTGGTAGATGGTTTAGCCTTTCGACAAAGCTTACAAATAGACAAGACTTTCCATATTGTTCGAAGATTGTGATAACATTTTCGAGGACCAAAATGTGCGTAGCTGAAATGAATGTACCAGATGAGCTTATTAATAATATCTTCAGGAATGCAAAGTACCCATAGATTGTCATCAACACTGCAACGTTTGAAGAGTATGTAGTTTCTAACCAGATAATAATGCCGAATCTGTTTGTGTGTCTTTTCATGCCATTTACTTTTGATGTCTTTCCAAATCGGATCTTTATCTTGTTCATAAGCAATGTCTTTTAAAGATGTAGTGATGAAGTTTTCAAAGGCTACTTTCTGAATGTAAAGAATACCGAAATTTTTTTCGAGCTTAATTTCTGTGTAGCTTTTCTCAAGCCCAGGCAGTGAACGTCACAGTGCGTCCGCTACATTGTTCTCCTTGCCGGGAATGCAGACTATTGTGAAGTGGAATTCTTGCAGAAACAATGTCCACGTCCAGCGTTTTAACCTGTCATGATCTAATTTTGGAGACATAAGAAATTGTAATGCACGATGATCACTGCATACTTTTACGTGTTTATCAGAGAGAAAGAGACAGACTTAGTTAAATGACCAAACTGTAGCTGTAGCTTCTGATTCAGTGACGGAATAATTCTTTTCAGATTTTTTTAGCATGCAGCTAGCAAAAGCAATGGTTTTCTGAACAGTTTTGTCATTTTCTATGGCTTCTTGAAGTAAATGGGCACCAACACCGACTTTAGAAGAATCCCTGCTAAGGCAGAGATCTTGTGACAGATCTGCATGAGCTATTATTGGCGCATTAAGTACCGCGCCTTTCAAAGAATTGAACTCCAACTGTGTATGTTGGTCCCAGTTCAAAACATAATTTTTTCCAGTGGGAGAACAAAGTTTTGGTGTTACTATAATTTGCATATTCAGAAAACGACAGTAAAAGTTTACGAGACCTAGAAAACTGCGGACTTGTTTTTTTGTGGACGGAACTGGAATGGCTCTGATTGCGTCTAACTTTTCAGGATCTGGCTGAATGCCTGCAGAAGAAATAATGTATTCCAAAAACTTCACCTCTGTCCTACCAAACTCAGACTTCAACAGCCTCCTCAGCTGCTTCAACTGCCTCCTCAACTGCTTCGTCGCTGCTATTGCGTTCATACGAAATTACTGAAGAGCCATTTCTGAAGCCAACACCATGCATTGCATCAAGACAGATTAATGCGCTATTCTTATAACTTTCTGACATTTTATCAAAACGCCACTCTGGGTAAAAAATAAAGATTGCACAGAAATGCTTGCATGGATGTTTATACCTCCGAAAATCTATGCATGTGCAATCTGGTATATCGAAGTTTACAACATAATTACAGTTTTTCGACATTGCACTCTCCACACAAAATGAACCGTCTGATCTCCTACTCACTGATCTTGCAGTTAACTCAACTTTTGCTGATGCATATCGCTGCATGATATGTGTCACAAGCTTGTTTGTTTTTTATGTAAAAAACAGCGGTAGATCTTTATGTTTTAACAGCAGAATTCTGCACACAGTACTTTCTAATTAGGCTTGGAAGAAGCTGATTTAGGCCCTATTATAACCTTAGTAACCCCCATTAAAGTGCTGTCTGCATTGAGTTTTATGGAAAAATGTTTTACAACCTTGTTCATGGCTTCAACGTCACCCATCTTTCACATACCGATAACCATTGCTGTATGCCCATGCACGCTCGTTTCTCGAAGAAACCTCATGCGTTTGCAACTCTTCTACATGATCTCTAAATTCTCTCTCTGTTGGTGATTCTGAAATTTCTTGCCACATATCCAGAAATGTCTTCATGTCATTTGGTACATGTAGATTTTTTTAACCCTCTTCCCCATGCCTGTTTCCAACGGAAAACGTGCAAGCAAACTTTTGTCTGAGGGGATGCTTGATCAATTGCCATCATCTCCGATACCGAGAAATCAGTAACCCAATAGAGAGGATTCCAATCCTTGTTCCAGTCCTTGAAAATGTCTAGCGCTTCATGAGTGGATCTTGCAGTTTCAACCTGAATGGAAAAAAAGACAACAGCTATAAAAAATAAAGGAATATCATATGTTGTTGCTTTGTATGTTGCGTCTAACAAACAACTATCCCCATACTTCTTCGAAAGATCTCTCTGCCAACTGCTCTGATAGCAAAAAGTAAGGTTTCACTTTTCCATTGGCATCCGAACAATGTCTATAATAAAGCATATGGTTACTCGATTCCTTATGCCACTCATCAACCTGATTCTGCAGTCGAGTGTCGTCAAATAATACTTTATTTGTACCATACTGGATCCGATAAATGTGACTATAAATTGTTTCCTCCATGAGGTAAAAGGTAGTATTCATTCGACCTGGTATGTGTGTCCCAGTGAAATTGTTATCAATAAATCTATCTAGAACCAACTTAACACCTTGAAGATGTCGTTCCATTGAATACTAAATTTTTAATTTCCTTTACAAGTGAAGGATGTATGTAGCCACTTGCTTCAACACTTTCAATAGCACGTGTGTGTGCGCTTACTGGGGAAACAGTCGAGTAGGAATGCAGGTAAATATTAGCCAGGCATGGCAATGCCAAATCCTTCTGTAACCTTGCAAGAACCAGTAAGTCAAAATTTATTATTTAATTATTTAATTAAGAACATTAAAAACAATAGATTTTTAAGTATACTGTCAACTGATCATGTAAAATTTTCTCCAAGCAGAACCCAGACTGGATACTCATTTTTGCCTTGGTATCCCTGTGTTCAGTTACTGACTGCATAATGTAGTCAGGATACATCTTTATGCATTTATGCTTAAAGTAGCTGGGTAATTTCTTTTCCTTGTATCCATGATCCTCAATCTCTTCCGAGGAGTCACATGGTCTTCCCAAAGAGGGTAAAAAACTACTATAAAATTTATTTAATAAACTTTCCCTGTAACAAACTTGTTTTATGGAAAGTAAGTATATCTTAACACAGCACAATATCACCAAGTGCTCAGGTACATCAGACTCTTTACTTATATTTTGGCCGTGAAACACAGTGCCTGGACCACACACACTCAACAGCAAATGCAGAACCAAAAAAGGGGATAGGGACATGTCCCTGCATTTGCTTAAAGGAATGCTTTGTTTTGCCTGGAACAGTTAATAATGTATTTCTCACATACAAAAACACAAATATTGTTATTGTTAAATAATTAACATGTGTTATTGTTAATTAACTTAATTCAATATGAGAAAACATTTCATTAAGTTCTGAACTGATGGAAGCAGATTGTCTATATATTTTACTTAGTGCTGGAGCAAAACTTTACTGGATATCACACACCTATTGTATCTAACAAAGAAATGGAACTGTCTGCCATGTGCAATGAGGATACCATACTGCTTTTGGGCAAGTGAAGTGGATTTTTTTATTTCAATAAATTTGGATCAATAGTTTTTGTAAACAAAGGAGATGTCAAGAACATTTATGTAGAAAAATCTAATTACTGTAAATTTGGATTTACAAAAGATAAACTTTACTAGGAAGGCAATTACGCTAAACATGCCCTGTCATCAGGTTCAATCAGCTGACTACTGTTTTACACATCAACACCACATTTATCGAAAACCATAGAAACCATTTCAACATGAACACTGTGGTATATCTTCATTAAAATTACTTGTCAGTGGGCAACCGTTACTTGTTGCTACAGTATTGGCACACCAGATAGTGCCATATTATAGACAACAAACAGAGCAGGTCACTCAGCAAGTGCTATTCAATTTAATTTTGATGTTAAAAAAAAAGGAGGTTTCGCTCAGTAGAGGCAGAGCACAGGTTGGGATTATCAAAGGATGAGAGACGTATACATGTAACTCTGTGCAGTGTTGGAAGTGGCCATTATGAAATGACTGGAATGTGACATGTTCTGCCAACAACTGGTTTTGAAGTGACTAATGCCATAACTGTGGCAGATACAACATTTTACACCACTGAACTTAAACTCATTTGATAACTTAACCACAACCTCATGATGCACAATATATCCTAGAAAATGGCTGTCAGCATTCTACTGAAGAACTGTTAATCATGCTCACTTTGTTCACAACAATTAATACATTTAATGGCCACAGGCAGTTGCAGCAGAGCCTCATACCTAATGCCATTGCCTAGCCTGACTTGATGGTGAAACATCCAACACTAAGCATGTGGCAGGAAACGAAAATGGTTCAAATGGCTCTGAGCACTATGGGACTTAACTTCTCAGGTCATCTCTCCCCTATAACGTCGAACTACTGAAACCTAACTAACCTAAGGACATCACACACATCCATACCCGAGGCAGGATTCGAACCTGCGACCGTAGCAGTCGCTCGGTTCCAGACTGTAGTGCCTAGAACGGCTCGGCCACTCCGGCTGGCAGGAAACTAGCTGAAGCTATTCTCTATAAGCAAATTCAAGACAAAAAAAAATTCTCTTCCAGTGCTAAAAGCAAACTAATTTCTTCCTTTCATTAATTATGGCACCTGAAACTATCTTCACACAAGCTGCATGAACTGCCAAGTTACCAACTGATGAGCAGTTCTGGTTTGCATTCGGCTACAGGTTATAAGTGACAAGCTGATTCCAAATGAAAAAAGAATGATATGAAGAAAAAATATAATGAAATAAAAAGTAAA
This sequence comes from Schistocerca americana, assembly GCF_021461395.2. Classification (NCBI taxonomy): domain Eukaryota; kingdom Metazoa; phylum Arthropoda; class Insecta; order Orthoptera; family Acrididae; genus Schistocerca; species Schistocerca americana. The sequence goes on from NC_060122.1 coordinate 17,103,204, forward strand.
TGCAATGTCGAAAATGTCAACAAAGTGTTAGAAATAAAATTGCATCCAAACCTATTAACTGAATCAAAATGATGAAGTAATTTTGATAAGATTTTGATATTAAAAATACCGAAGAATCTGAAAAGACTCAAATACACAACTCCATATGCATCAGGAATGTTTTTTATCTGTTACACTATGCCACCACTTTACATTACACTCATTTAAGATTATTTTGTCCCCACAATCATGTGCTGCCTTCAGCCAGATCAGCTTTTCACAATATGTTATAATACTAAAGCTAGCTCTAGCATCATAAAGATATTGTACGGCTGGGTAGGTATGCCTGCTGTCTTAAGATGTTGTGCAAGGATGATCTGGTTGAAGGCAGCAAATGATTGCATGGCATTCATACACATCAAGGAAGGAAATCAGACAAGGAAATGGAAGTGGAATGACAGCTATTGTGGCAGTCTGGAAATGGCGAATAGAGATAGTTTGGACATGACACATTGAGCACTCTGATTGGAGGAAACCAGCTCTGACAGGAATTGTCAACCAACAAATAATTTTAATCAGACTATTGTCAAATGCAAGTGTGCAAAAATTACTGACTGTATGGATGTGAAAATCGATAACAAATGACAAACAATTCAGCAACATAGAGGAAAATAATTAATACAATTCTGCTTTGCATATCACAACAGCTATTAACAACAGCTGTTAACAAAAGAGTCAATTCCATCAGTTGTTCATGCAGCTTAGAAAGAAATGTCCATTTACAGTATGTATACTATTCCTAATTCCACCAAACTAAGTTCTTCCTTCAAGTATACATATACAAACTAAAATGGTAAACCACAGAAAATAATTAATGCAGCAGTTCACTTACTTTTCATAACATCTGAAGATGGCTCTTTAAAACGACTACTTTTCACAAAGTATGAAAACCCCACAGTTTTCAACTGACCGAGAAATGTTTCCACCCAAGAATAAAGTAAGCAGTAGTGTAAACTGAAGGTAACTAGAGTGCAGGTTACTGATAAAAATGAATGAATAGGGAAATTTTAGTCTTTATAAAATTCAGTTATTGAATGTACACAGCCTTTCATTACATCTGATGTTTTTGACAGCTAAAGTAAGTAAGTGTTATGTTATTAACCATTGATGAGTTAGCAGGATTTGAAGTTCAATTGTTTGCTCTTTTGCTTTTATTCTATTATTATTCATTGACCACACATAATGTTACTGCTGACTTCAGTTAAAATTGATCATAAAATGTTCTTTCAGTTGTGATTATGATGATGAAAAATATTTTCCAAGTGCACATGAAATTTAGCGACATAGTTTTGGGGTTAACTGATCAGTGCTTCAGTTAAGCCTATTACAAGCATGCCTTGCCTTATGTCAACAAAAGCTTTATTAAGCATAATAATTAAGCATACCATGATTTGTAGGTTTTGTATACTAAGAATAAGACAATCACCAATCAAAATTATCCAGTACAACTGATGAAAGTTGAAACTGGTTAATAGGTCCATGAAAACGTTTTTGTAGAAATTAAAAAAAGATTTTTCTCCCAGAATTGAAAGTATCAGTTTTAGGCTGTGAAACTCGTAGTAAAAGTGGAAGAAAGACCTCTGCTACATTACTTCTCAGTGCAACATCCATTGAGCTCAATCACAAAATCTGCAAGCATCTTGGCACATTAATTTGCAAAGGGATGGAAATCTGTAACAAAGACCTGGGAAAGAGAACATGACAGGACTGGAATTGCTCACAGAACTAGTGAAACTTCCAGTACATACATGAGACACTCCCATCAAGGACCACAACTTATGATTCTGCACAATTATCAATTAAAAAAATCATAATTTTGTATGCTCTGCCACATCATACAAGCCATAAGCTACAACTTATTGTCTTGAAGTCTTACTTAAGTTATTATAAGATACAGGAAATTATCTAATGACATGTAGAGCAAAATCAATCATGATCTGAGCTGGTTAGCACAGAATTCCTCCTTGTCAGCATCAACAGAAATAATACAGCACTTTTAAGGCTTATTTGACTGACAGACTCCAACCTTAAAAATAATTTGCGGTCTATTTCTACTATTGGTGTTCCTGACAAGGTTATAGATGCAGACCTCAACATTCCTCCTCCTCAAGACGTCAACACCAGTCCGTAGAAGAACTGAGATAATGTCTCCAGAAGGAATTTTTCCCCATCCCAAGTCCTATGTTGTAAGAGTAAAAACCAAGAAAAATAAATCAATGATTTAATTACACAGTCCTGTCAACAAAACAAGTAAAAGCCAGATTAATAGAAGAAATTAACATAAAATCAAGCAGAAGAATAAGAAAAAAGTGTAGATGTGAAAGAACACCTCTAAGAGAATTTTAACTCCGAGGGCTTCAAAGTGTCTTAATGTTCTATACCCTATGAGGACCCATATTCACCAACGAGCATTTCTAAAGATTAAAACAGCTTACACTATCATCAAAATTTCAGTGTGGTGCTGAGAAAATTTTAGATTCTGATGAACTTTAACTGCTGATATGATCCAGTAATCCCAATACATTTCCAACATTATTCGCATATACTTAAGCAGCCTCTTAAATATTAGTAATAATTAAAAACATTATAACATGTATTAATTAGCCAGACAGTTATTACTGAGCAACAGTACCCTGAACAAAAAGTTCTCACTCAGCATCTATTAACAATACATCTTTGCTCAGAATTCAGTAGGAAGGCCAAACGTGGTCATGTTGCAACAGATGGGGTCAACAAAATCATCCAGTTCCACCCGTCTGCTTTGACCCATGACTTAAGGATGTTGTGGTGTGTGACGTCATTACAGCGCAGAGTTTATAAGCTGGTTCCATTTCTAGATGTCGTTTTGTTGTGTTTGATCGCGCCGTCTGTGTGTGTGTGTGTGTGTGTGTGTGTGTGTGTGTGTGTTTGTGTTTGAGATGGCGACCTACTTTGCAGCCTATTTTCTCTCGAATTGTAATGTTTTGCGTATTTATTGAGTATTGAACGTGGGATTTTGGAATTTTGAATTTTTGAGGTGTTGTGATTTTGGTTCTGTTTTTCATAGTTGTAGGTGTTGGTTTTTTCTTATTAGTAGTTATGGTTGACCTATATAGGTCAAGGGAAATGACCGATTACAATTTTCGTATAGTTTTATATGTAGGTATTGATGTTTTGGTATCGTCAGTTGTGGTAAAGGGGAATGTCTGATTCCAATTTCAGTAGTTTTTGCTGTAGGCGTTAATATTTTGGTATCGTCAGCTGCTGTTGACCTATGGGTCAAGGAAGTGTCCGATTCCTGTAGACTTTTGCAATTATTTTTGTTGTTCTTCATTTTGTGTGTTTTGGGATCGTGGTGTATTTTTTTTTACTGTTATATTTAGCTTGCCCCTCCCTAAAATCCCCAATTTCCCGCGGTTGTACCGTTAGTGTACCGCCTTATTGATGACGTCATGGGTCAAAACAGACGGGTGGAACCGGACACTTCCATACTCCCCAACTCCATTTCTCCACTACAGTTTACGTGCGATAACAGCCACATATCTTTGACATTATGGTCACATATCAGCTGATCACGCTCGTTTCAAGATCATTCAGCAGACACGCACTGACGTGTTAACAAACGCTCCAGTGTGGTCCGGTTCGACCACAGATCTCGATCAGTCGACAAGTGTGCAGCGCGTTTGCATATACGTCCCTTTGACGTGACTTCCGAGTTGTTCTGGACCACAATGATGTGTCTGTTAGGCTTCCCTTTGCAGAGGGATACAAATACGAGCGCCCTGCAAGACGAGCGCTTCACGTCAATTGAATTAAAACGAAGTGCAGACTCAGTAGGCATAAATACTACGTATAAATGGACAAGTGAAAAGCTTGAGGACAAAAGACGTCACAGTAATAAAAGTGTAGCTGAAAATGAATTTCTCATAATTGGCTATTCCATGTTAAAGAATGTCGTAGTGCCAACCTGTCAAGTTGAAGTCCGCTCAGGAATTAGGGCCCATCAGCTAAGTAAGTATTTTAAAAACATTAAAAATTCAAGAGAAAACATTGGAAAAGAAGCGAACAAAAACTACAAAGCCTTTTTCATCCACATTGAGAAAAATTCCTTCTGAGGATACAGCGAAGAGGAAATTATTAATGAATCAAAAAATATAATCTGATCAGTGAGAAAAATTTACCCCGCATCCAGGATAATGATCAGAGGAATCATAAACAGGGGGTCAGTGAGTGGCAGTTATATCAATTGATTCAGTTGCAGAATCAATGAGTGTTGTGACTGACTAGGGGCTATATTTACAAACTCAAATAAGATTTTGGACAAGGAATATTTAGCCAAGGATGGACTGCATCTCAACATACTAGGATTGGGGATCTTCAGCAAAATGTTTATGGATGTTTGTAAAATCATTAAAACTGCTGTATATTTCTGGACTCTTCTATAAGCTATGAAGTGAAAACAGATTTTAATTGTTTAAATGAAGATTGCATATTCGAAAGTTGTTGTGTGGACCTTAATATGTTACACATTTCAATTTATAGGATTCCAGAAAGGGCTTTAGGCACACCATTCCTCTCTAAATTCCAGCACTTGCTAGATAAACTAAAGAAAGAAAAGAAGAAAAAAATTGTAATAGCAGGAGATTTTAATACAAACACTGCAAACAACAACAAAGAATCAACATACTGTATTGATTCAATTAAAAAGTCTGGTTTTAAACAAATGTTTTTGCAGTTCACCAGAGAAAATTTTTACTCAACAACATGCATCGAAAACATTGTAACAAATTACTGATTTGATAATTTGCATAAATTCTGTCTAGACTTAGGACTTTCTGATCACTCAGCCTTGTTTGTCTCACTACCAAAAACTGTTAAATACAATACAAGGAAAACGTGTATCAAAAGAAGTTTCAATAAAACAAATATTGAAATATTCTATGAGGAGGAACTAAGTAAAGTTAAGTGGTGCTTCGGGGATGGTGATTCAACAAATGAAAACTTTAGTACATTCTTAAACAGTTTTCTTGAGCTATTTAATGAAACTTTCCTGTCAAGATCATATTGCAACAAAACATCAGGTAAGATAAGATTAATCACACCAGGAATATAAATATCCAACGAGAGGAACAGGAAGCTACACAATCAGCTGAAATACAACAAACATCCTGATTCTGTAAAATATGTTAGAAACTATAAAACTATTTTTAAAAAAGTTGTCAAAGCTTCAAAACAAATGGCAAATAACAAATTCATTCTAGGGCAGAAAAATAAAACAAGAGCAGTATGGTCTGTAGCTAAGTCTGAATTAGGTGTCTGAAATCACAAACAAAACATTTCAAAAATCGACCTTTAAGAAAAATCTGTTGTAAATACAGCTCAAATGTCTGAGTGCTTCAATGAGTACTTCATAAATGTAACAAAATCTGGTTTATACATAGCAGATTATGAGCAGAAAGTAAATGTTTCTGGGTTAAAAGACAATACCTTTAAGAAAAATCTGTTGTAAATACAGCTCAAATGTCTGAGTGCTTCAATGAGTACTTCATAAATGTAACAAAATCTGGTTTAGACATAGCAGATTATGAGCAGAAAGTAAATGTTTCTGGGTTAAAAGACAATACTAGTGAATGTCTTAAAAAATTCAAAACAGTCTCAGCAACATTTGTTGAAAATGTCACACTCTCCATAACAGATAAAAACTCTGCTGGCTGGGATGGGATACCCATCAAAATAATTAAAAAAGTTTACTACATAATAGCTTACCCTCTCTCTCCCATAACAAACAAATCCTTGAAGGAGGTTACTTCCCTGATCTTTGGAAATACACAGAAGTAAAACCATTGTTTAAAAATGGTTCAAAAGATGATATAGGAAATTATTGCCCCATCTCTATACCCCTTTTAATCAAATGTATTTGAAAAAATTGCTACTTAACAGGTACAAAGCTTCATCACACAGAATGATATCATTTCACAAAACCAATTTGGATTCCAACAAGGCAATAAATGAGTTTATTGAAAAAATTGCTTCATCGCTAGCTAGGAAAACTAAGGTCGCAGGAATATTCTGTGATCTTAAAAAAGCATTCTACTCTGTAAACCATACCCTGATGCTTTTCAAACTCAACAGGTATGGAATAAGGGATATTGCTTTGAAATGGTTTGAATAATATGTCTTGGAGAGGAAGCAAAGGGTGGTAACCACATCAAATGGAGCATATTACTCTTCAGAGTGGAAAACTGTCACAAGGTGTTCCTCAATGCTCAATTCTTGGACCCCTTTTATTTCTCTTTTATGTAAATGAGCTGCCTCTCAATGTAAATACTCATTTATCTTTGTTTGCAGATGGTACTTGCGCCCTAATTTGAAATGAAAATTCTAATGATATACCACAATGTGTTGTGAATGCGTTAAGTAACCTGGAAACATGGTTCAGTCTAAATGGCTTAAGCCTAAACATTTAAAGACCCACATGGTGAGTTTTAAAACCAAACAGTCAAAAACTGAAGAAATCTGTGTCACTCACAACAATCAAAAAATAGAAGAACTTGATTCAGTCAGGTTCCTGGGAATAAACTTAGCCAGAACTTGGAGTTGGAATTCTCATATAGAATATGTAACAAATAAATTAAACAGCCTTGCATTTTCATTGGAAATTTTAGCCTGTGCTACTGATATGGTCACCAGGAAAATAGCATATTATGGCTTCTTTGAATCAGTTATTTGATATGGTATAACTTTTTAGGGAAACTCGGGAAACATTACACAAATTTTAAAGTTGCAAAAAAAGAATCATTCGCAACATATCGACCATTACTTAAAGACCTAAAAATATTAACTGTCCCCTCTTTATCATCTTTGAGGTGGTTCCTTTCCTACACAGTAGAGCTAATCTATTAAAAACAAAATCATTTTGAACACTCACACGACACAAGACATAAAGAAAACTTTATGCTCACCTTTCATCGCTTAAAACTGCGTTCTCTGACTCCTCAGTGTATAGCCATGAAAATTCAAACACAATAAAAGCGTGTGACATAATGAATAAGAAGATGAATATTTTAAACAGTAAGTTACATGATTTTCTAATTAAATGATGCTACTATCCTGTGGAAGATTTCATGAAGGACAAAGTGATATTTTGAGCTGGATCCCTAAAATAGAATAAAAATTTATGATAGTTATATTACATGTAAATACTGCAAGTTTGAGAAATTTTAAATAAATTCTCCACAAAGTATTATTGTAATTGTGACAAAATTTTAAATAAGCAAATAGTAACATTGACATGTCTCCCATACATCAGACATATGTTCTGAAATTACGTATCTTATGAGATGAATAAAACACATTTCACACATTTCACCAGTTATAAGTGTTGGGGTCACTCCTGTTCCCTATTTATACAAGGTGTAGAAGTATGAAACCAGAATTTGGTTGCAATAATTACATGTCTGTATTTTGACATTGATAAACAATATTTTATTCAAAATAATCTTCATTTCTATTGTACATTTCTCCCACTCTCTGGCAGTCTATGAATGCCACATCAGCAAGCATTTCATATGAATTTAAGCACTGTTCAGGGAGAGCATGTCCCAGTGATGGAAACAGATGATAAACAGATGTATCCAAGTCTGTAGAATAAGCCGCATTCCCTAGTATTTCCCAACTTAATACCTCGATCGTTTCCTTGACCCGTTTTCCAGTGTGTGATGGGGTGTTATAATGGAGCAATAAGACTTTGTTTTGCTTTTTCCAAATTACGGTCATTTCTCATGTAGTGCTTGATTTAAATCGATCATTTTCTGTCATTAGCGATCGGTGTTAACAATTTTACCAGGTTTTATTAGCTTATAATAGATGACTCTCTTCTGATCCCACCAAACATAGGGTGTTGTCTTCTTTCTAAGGAGGTTTGGTCTTGGAGTGGATGTCGATGGTTTGCCTGGATTCACTCATGATTTACGACTCTTGAATTCTAAAAACATATCCATTTTTCATCACCTGACACTATTCGATGGAGAAATGACTTTCTTTTGTCTCTGGTGAGCAGCATTTCATAAGTGATCTTCCGATTTGCGTGCTGTCTTTCGCTCAGTTCATGTGGAACCCATTTTCCCCAGCTTCTGCACCTTTCCCATGGCTTTCAACTGAAGAGAAACAGCTTTCTGCATCACATTCAATTGTCCCACGAGTTGCTGTTGAGTTTTAGTATCACCTTCATCCAATAAGGCCTGCAATTCGTTATCTTTGAAATTTTTCGGTGGTTTGCCCGGGCTAATGGGTTCTTATGTCAAACTCACCATTTTGGAATTTTTTGAGCCACTAGAAACACGGTGTTTTCCCAAGAGTATGTTTTCCAAAAGCTTTGACAAGCATTAGATTTGACTTTGCAGTAGTTTCCTTCAAATCACAAGAGAAAGCCAATAATGCTGTCCTCAAGTCATAGTTCACAGGCGCAAAATTCGACATGTTTCTGTATTTGAAACAGATGCAGATGTACGGAACTTGGGTAACTGTGTGTTGACATTCATTGTAGTATTCTAGTATTACAGGCAATTCTAAAATAGTGCAGTTCATGACATAAGTTCATGGCTTGTAGAAGATAACCTATGCTAAATCACAGTAAGACTCAGTTCTTCCAGTTTCTAACACACAATTCAATGAAACGTGAGGTCTTAATTTTACACAATGAGTGTATGATTAGTGAAACTAAACAGTTCAAATTTCTAGCTGTTTAGAGAGATAGTAAACAGTCATGGGAAGCCCACATTCAGGATCTTGTTCGAAGACATAATGCTGCCATTTTTAGAATTAGAACAGTATCTGAAGTATGTGATAGTGCGATGGCAAAAGTAGCCTACTTCGCTTACTTTCATTTGCTTGTGGTTTATGGTATTATATTTTGGAGTAACTCTTTCTGTTCTCAAAGGATATTTTTGACTCAGAAATAGGTGATTCGGGCAATAAGTGGTGTAAGTTCACGAACCTCTTCCCCTGTTCATTAATCTGTGTATTCTGACTTTGATCTCTCAGTTACACATATATTACTTGCTGTCATTTCTTGTTAACAGTGTCAGATTATTCCTGACAATTAGCAGCTGTCACTCAGTTAATACTAGGCAGAAATCCAATCTGCATTTTGATAGCACTTCCTTGACTCTTACATGTAAAATAAATAAAATAAAGTCATCACAGTCTGACCAGACACTGAAAATTCAACATGCTGCTACCAATGTCAATGTTACAACCACATTCACCTGTTCTGTTGAAACATGGCCAAATGTGTTATTTGTGGTAGGGATGCTCACAAGGGTAACTGTCTGCCACTTTCTCCCTGCTGTATCAAATGCAATGGTGACCATGCAGCCTCATCCCAAGAATGTCCTCTGTGTCTTGAGGAGCATGCTGTCTAGGAGATCCTGGTGAAGGAAAATGTGCCTTACCCTGTTGCTTGCAAGTTGTCGGCTAGTCAAAAGCCATGCATTTTACCATCTGGAACTTACAGAACTGTTCTTCCTACGCATTGCTCCATGAAGGACATGGCCATGCAGACTTGAGACCTCATATTCAACACTGCAGTTGTAAAATCGCCCAGTATCATGATAGCATCCACATCTCCATTTCCTCCTCCAGCTGTGCAACAAGCCACCTAATCTTTGCTTCTGGTGGCGAAATCACCTGCTACAGCACTGACAGGCTGAAGAGGACACAATTATTATTTCTGTGAAGACTTTTTACATCCCTCCAGCCAACAAACATCCGAGTCTTCATCTGTCAAACATAAAGTCTCTAAGAAATCACACGAATGGTCCTCACCTTCCCTAACTTGGAGATTCCTTGCAATGGTATTGCTACATGATAGCCTCAACCAGCCTTCGTCAGTTTCACCAGTGTGCACCGCTTATCACAGTGTGCCCTGTAATCAGCAGGCTGACCCAGGTAGAATGCTGACTTGACTATAGATATCATGGAACAAGATCTTACAGACTCTGCACCCAGTAGCGTGAATCTGTGAAGGCTGGCACTCGGCAGATGTCAAAGTGATTACACTTTCTTCACTCCCTCTTCCCCAATCCCCACTGTGACTCTCCTCCAATGAAACATTTGTGGCGTTAAAGCCAACAAGGAGGGGTTGCGGCTGCTCTTGGAATGGCTGCATCCATTTGTTCTTTACCTCCAAGAAACAAAATTGAATCTTTGCAACAGCTTTGACCTCTCACATTTCCATCTGATCTGCGTTGACCTTGATGGCATTCAGCCTCATGGGGGAATCATGGTGCTCATCCTAGATGAAATTCATACCCAAACCATGTCACTAGACACACGACTGCAAGCTGTTGCAATCTGCATTATCCTCCCTTGGTTCACATTTTCTCTTTGCAATTTCTAAATTCCGTCTGTCATTTGGTGTCACCAGGGCAGACTTCCTCCAGCTTATTGATTAACTCCCTCACTCCTTTTTTCTACTCGTTGACTTTAATCTACACCATCCCTTTTGGGACCCTCCAGAACTAGTCAGTGAGGTGCTCTCTTGGCACACCTCTCAGTCAACTCAACCTCATCTGTCTCTATACTGGAGCACCAATGTTCCTTCCAGACTCTATGCACACCTACTGTAGTGCCTCGAGAATTTCTGGGTAAATTCTAGAGACACTGTATTTCACCGTCTCAAACACACGATATTTTAAGGAAGAGTGTGTATGAGTGGAAATGTGTCTACTGCACCACAGTTTATGTGTGTGCGGGACGGGCGTGTGTTACGAGAAGACTAAAGTTGTGGCGGTCTATCGGCGCTGACAAGTGGTGGCTGCGCACGCCTTGGACGCCATGTGCAGTACTAGGAGTAATCAAGGACTACTATTTGGCAATGTGAATGTGAATGTTGAAAACAAACGAAATATATTTTATCTAGAGACGTATATACTCTGTTGTTTGACTTGTGAGAAGCAAGACGTGGTTTTGAATTTCCGAGTGGTTCTAAAACCAAACTATTTTGTAAATGTTAATTAAGCGTCTTTCTAAAGCTCGAAGTATGAGTTAAATACAAGAAGATGGAGATATTTACATCTAAGAAGATAATTTTATGGTGTATAAATACACAACGTGAATTGCCTACTTATTTAACACGGACGGCAATCCGACTTTACACATTCGGTCGTCAGGAAAACGTCAGAACGTGGCGACCCAAGTGACAGGACCCGAAGAAAGGGGGAATTTTATGACAGAATTCGAGATAAGAAGATATTGAGTTGCCATAGCAAACGAGAGTAACAAGACAAGGCAACTGTTATGCAGAATTGGATTCTTTCTAAAAGGATAAAAGGGTGAAAGAATTAATAAGCACCGGACAAAGGAAGATGCAGAGAATAGTTCGACTTAGAAGATTTGGTGTGGGGAAGTAAGCAGTCCTCACACATACGCCGACTGAGCCGACGCCGTCGCCGTAACCCGCCACCGTTGCTGACTGCAACGGCTGCCGTTCTCCGTTGCTGACTTTGCGTCTGCTCGCCCACACAGACGTCGTAACCAACGTTTGATGCTGCCGGCGCCTGTGCTATCCACCAGTGCCGATTCTACACCTGCTCACCGACGCAGCCCAAAACTTTACGCCGAGTGAGCGAAAAACAATAATTTTTTGGTAAAGTTGAGTGGACGATTGCATGATAAATTGTTATTATAGTTATTGTATTCAATGGTGAATTTTCTTTAGATGATCCCTAGGTCCAAGATCCACAACATATGGATCAAGAACAGCAACAAACTTCAGAGCAACCCTGGCAGTGACTGTAACAAAGGAAATGCCAGACTGGACTGAGGTAGCAAATTTAATTAAAGCACTAAGCCTTAAATTAGATAACCAGAGAAAAAGAACAGAGAGCAGATTCAGCTTCTTTAAGACAACAAGAACTAAATGCTCAAAATGCTTCATTAAGACAGGAACTGAGTGTTTCCTTAAGAAAGGAATTGAATGAAAATTTAAGTGCCCCAAGTCTTAAGTCAGAGTCAGTAAATACACAATTGAACATCAAATTAGATGCTCAGAGTGAGGTTTTAAGTAGCCAAAGTGAAATCTTAAACAGTCAAGCAACAAATATAAGTTTGCTAAAGACTGAATTTGCCACTCTGAATAATAAAGTCGAGAATCTGAAATTAGAGTTAAAGAGTGAACTCACTGGTTCTTTGAATACTCATGTTAATCAACTACTTAATGAATTTAACCAGAGACAGAATGTGCATCTTCAAGATTTAGCTAAAAAATTAGAATTTGAAATTGAATATAGATGTAATTATGTAGAAAAAGAACTTGTTGAAAAATTAGAATCATTTCAAAGCATATGCAATGTTACCTTCACTGTTGTAAATCAGAGGATGCACACTCTGAAGCATAGTATTGAAAAACAAGATAAGATGATCCCTATTGTCCAACCGCAAATTGCAGGCGTCAACAGTTAAGTCGATGACGTAGAGAGAAATTTTAGGGATAAACTAGCGAACTTTGACATGGTAAATGTAAGTCGTCTGGCGGAACCTTTTGAGACAATTATAGATCGAGAAATTACCGAGAGTTTAATTACCACAAATGTTTCGACTGTTGCTGTTTTCAAACTTAATGATAATAGCAATGTTAGAGACGAATCATGGAAAGAATTCAAACTTGTCCAGGACAGATTAGAAAATAGAATAACTTTACTTAATGTCGTGCTTCCTAGTAACATGGTAATTGTTTTGTTGTGGGGAGGCTTTCACGCAAAATTTAGTGAGAAGTATTGGTCCATAAGTAATCATGTGAGATTAATGTCAGATCCGTGGGATCTGGGTGGAGTCGCATCTATTCCCCAGGGATGTTAACATTCTGTGTTAAAGGGCGGAGTGATGACCGTCGGTTCCTAAGTTATTTTCGGTGTTACACATTAGTTTTCCTACACAGAATTCCCTTAAAATCTTCAGCTATTCTGTAACCTATTCATAACATCTTGAACTAACCTATCATGTTAGTATTTAAGTGACCAAATATGACTACAACATTGTGACTAATTTAAGAGAATCACAAATAAACAGTGATCTCTAAACAAAAATGGAACGAACAGAATAATATTCTGGTAGAAGGTATAATGTGATGTTAGTATGTAAACAGAGTGGCTTTAAGATGGAATGAACAGAATACAATATTATATTTAAGAATAATATGATATCATGTGACTAATGAAACAACTATCTTATTGTAGTGTACAATTTTCTATTTTTATGGAACATTTATGCCTTTTATGAGATGTGATGTAGATGGGAGGGTTTGTATTGATCTTGAAAGAGGTGGGTAGTATAGATAAAGACATAATTAGCGCTACACACAGACCACACTTTTCAGACGGCCCTCGCAAATAAGTGTGACTGATTCTTCACCATTTGCCGTTCCATATGGGTTGCTAAGATTCTTTCTTCGTGGACTTCAAAGGTGAAGGTTAGAATGTCCGTTCTGCAGGAGAAGTTTAACATCACACCTCCTTCAGCTTCTCATTCAAGTACCAGCGAAGTAGGGATCATATGGGTTGCTAAGATTCTTTCTTCATGGACTTCAAAGGTGAAGGTTAGAATGTCCGTTCTGCAGGAGAAGTTTAACATCACACCTCCTTCAGCTTCTCACTCAAGTACCAGCGAAGTAGGGATCATGAGGAAGAGGGTTGGAAGGGTTTCGCGTCTTTGGGGCTATCTTCTTCCATTTCTTCGATCTTAGCAATCGTTTCTATTTTTTCCTTTCTTACTTCTCATCTGATTGCTGGTCTATCTCTCCCTCTTTCCATATGCATGTAGTTCTATCGCTGAAGTCCTTCTCATTCTCTGTGGTTTTCTATAACCTTCAACTTATTTCAAATAAGTAGGCCTAAGATTCAGGCTGCACGAACACACATCGACATACTCGTAAAATTACACGTAGACACAAACATGAAAATTATGGGCTAGAAACCTAAAGCGATGTCAGAACCGCCAAGGGTTGAAGGGGAATAAAGACATATGTACATCTGGGTAGATGCACATATTGTATGGTTGATATATGACAGTTCTGCATCGTCCCTTTTTTCTTTTGTCGTTTCTTATATACTTATACGTAGTTATAAGAACAGAGACAGTTCTATATCGCACAAGGAAGTGTGAGAAATGAAGGTGAGTAGAAACTAATGAAGAACTAATGAGCATAAGCAAGGGAGGAACAAATTGTGATAATTATTGACGACAGTTGAATATTTGTTCTGATGATTTGTAGAATAGTGGGACAAGTCTAGAATAAAGAAAGGTATGATATAGTGAATTATATATAACTATGAGGTTTACTGAAAGCGTAGAAGCTGAAAAGTAGTGGAGGACTCTAGGGGATCAAATGATGTGCCAAGAAGTAAGTGAGAAGTTTGAAGTAGAATTGAATTTTGCCAGGTAATAGTTAGCGACAGTATATATAAAGATGTAGACTAGGACAATGAACCATGGGGCCAACTCACAAACGATAAGAGGGGCGTACCCAGCTTTTACTGAATGAAGAAAAGGGCAGATAGGCAGACCGAAGAGAGGCTGACCTATACTGGGCAGGCAGGGGCACCTAGAAGGGTATTGACCTGTACCATAGAATATAAGAATAATAGGGGGCGTACCTACCAGAATGGTGGGAGAAAGGTTACCCATAGGATCAACCCATAGGTAAGGTATAAGTACTGTACCTAAAAGGAAAAGAGCAGTATCGAGACAAAAGTCACACATTTTGTAGCGATTATTCTGGTAAGTTTGTATTCTCTATTCCACTAACATTGTCAAGTTTTATATTTATATGTGTCAGAAAGAACCTTTTCACTTGCCCAGAGTTCCTCCAGACTACGGGAAATGGTAGTTTATGAGATTAATATGTACTAAAGAAAAAACAGTATAGAGGAGTAGAGTAAAGAATGATATAATTGTCTATGACATCTGGAATCTGTGATTGGAGGTTAAAATTTTGCGTCCTAACTTCAATATTAAAGGCAACACTCAGATAATTATTATTGAAACAAAAAGAAAAAGAAGAGCTATGTATTAAGTACATGATTACTAGAAGAAAAGTGTTATATAAACTTATTGAAATGGAAATTAGCGTTATGTGAATACGATCTTGATGTACGTAATGAACATGTATAAAATATCGCGTGTTCGAGCTAAGGGGAGGGATATATAGTGCCTCGAGAATTTCAGAGTATATTGTAGACACACTCGTATTTCACTGTCTTGAACACGTAATATTTTATGGATGAGTGTGTGAGAGTGGAAATGTGTCTACTGCGCTACGGTTTGTGTGTGTGCAGGACAGGCGTGTGTTACGAGAAGACTAAAGTTGTGCCGATCTATCGGCGCTGACAAGTGGTGGCCGTGCACGCCTTGGAAGCCACGTCCAGTGCCAGGAGTAATCTAGGACTACTCTTTGGCAGTGAAATAGTAGTGACTGTTGGGAACAAATGAAATATGTTTTATCTAGATACTTACATACTCTGTTGTTTGACTTTCTAGGAGCAAGAACTGCATTGACAAGGGTTATTAAAAACAAAAGAGACTGTAATGATGCATGTTAAGTACTAATGTTTTCCAGACAAAGCTGATTTACGAGACGTGAAAGCGCATGTGAAACTTGTGTAGTTGTTTTATTGTGGAGAAGAAAATACAGCAAAGTTGCTGTGAAAGTACTCTGAGAGTAAGAAATCATTTCAAAAATAGAGAAGTAGTTAAGTATCATTTCCCTAACTAGCAGGCCGGCCGAAGAGGCCGTGCGGTTAAAGGCGGTGCAGTCTGGAACCGCAAGACCGCTACGGTCGCAGGTTTGAATCCTGCCTCGGGCATGGATGTTTGTGATGTCCTTAGGTTAGTTAGGTTTAACTAGTTCTAAGCTCTAGGGGACTAATGACCTCAGCAGTTGAGTCCCATAGTGCTCAGAGCCATTTTGAACCTAACTAGCACGAAATCATCGGAGAAGAAGTATTGTGAAGGTCGACGCAGCCGTCTGTGCTGAGAAGAAGATCAGCTGCACACGATACGTAAATCACCCGTGAGAGGCGTGCGAGTCTCGCACCCCAGCACCTCACACAGTCTCCAGACGTCAGGAAAGCGTTAGACTGTTCCCATTTGGTCCTCTACTGCACCACCCACCTTGCCTGTCATGAGTGGCACATTCACTCCGACACATACTCAAGTGACCATATCCCATGTGCTATTAGTTTGCTGACTCCTACCCCCATCTACATGTAAACCCAATTGGCAGCTTTGTAAGGCTAACTGGTGGCCTTATTCCTCCCTGGCAACCTTCGATAAATGATATTTCCTTTGTTGCAATGACCACATAGCGTACCTCACCGACGTTATCCTTACTGCTGCAGATCATTCCATGCCGTGCCCTTGACCTGCACTTCACCTTTATCGCTCAACGTCCTGGTCCCTTGGTGGACTCAGGTGTGCTGTGATGCAGTTCGTGCATGAAGAAGTGCTCTTTCATTTACTAGTTCATTCAACAGTTTCACTCCCTCTTACTTGGTGCCAGGCAACTCCTGCTGGCTCTCTGGGTCCAAGGTCCTGTCCCCCATTTCTGGCATAACCATAGTGTGGTACGAATGCTCACAAGGGCGATTGCCTGCCTCTTTCTCCCTGCTGTATTAATTGCAATGCTGACCATGCAGCCTGATCCCAAGAACGTTCCACGTGTCTCAATGAGCAGGCCGTCCAGGAGATCCTGGTGAAGGAAAACGTACCTTACCTGTTGCTCGCAAGTTGTCGGCTTGTTGAAAGCAACAATTGAACTGCTATTTTTCGGAGATTTCGGGCTTCACCCACTATCATCCAGCCTTTCTGCCTCGGAAACAGGTGGAGGAGGCTAGGGTTCTTCCCTTCTCCTCTCAGAATCGTTAATTCTACAATGTTCTCCAAACTGTAAGGGAACTAGGTCACGCTGTCACTTCATCATGATTCCCCCGCCCCCCCCCCCCCCCATTCTAGTGCTGGACGATTTTTATATTCAGTTGTTGCAGCACCATTCTTTTGCGGGCAGGCACTTTCTCCTTCATACGTACAATTGCATTTGGGCAGACAACAAGGGTCTCAGATGCTGGTGTGAAGTCACTCTCATACCTGTACCTAAGCCCGGCAGTGACAAATGCCTTCCTCCTAGCTACTGCTCTGTTCTCTCACTAGCTATGTTTGCTAGGTAATGGAACGAATGATTCGTGGCTGGTTGATGTGGTGGCTTGAATCTCGCAATCTACTAACAATTGCACAATGTAGGTTTCGAGCGTGCTTTTCTGCAGTTGACGATCTTGTCACTTTGTCGCTCCATATCATGAACGGTTTTCAAAAGACCAGGAAGGAAGTCGAAGACACCTGCTGGTGGACTGGTATCTTCCATACTCTATACGCTTAGGGAATCCATGGTTGCCAGCCACATTTCCTTCAGCAATTTTTAAAAGCCAGAGATTTAAAGAAACGTGTGGTTTTGGCCTTGTCAAACATCTTTATCCAGGAGAAATGGTGCCTCAAGGCTCTGTCCTGTGTGTCATCCTTTTTGTTACAGCCATTGACCCTATTATCTCCAGCTCTCTTTTTGTCAACGACTTTGCTATTTATTGCAGTTCTCCATGGATGTGCCTTCTGGAGTGGCGTCTTCGGCAGTGTCTCAATCTTCTGCAATCATGGAGCACCGACAGTGTACTTAGCTTTTGTACTGACAAACCGTGTGTATGAATTTCTAGTGGCGTAATCGGTTTCTTCCTCACCCTTTGTCTTGGGCCCGTTGCTCTTCCGTTGACTGTAACTACAAAATAATCATGCTTGATAGAAAATTTTCTTGGTCCACCCACGTGTCTTACCTGGCTGCACGCCATACCCGTTGTCTCTACATCTAAGCGTACATCCATGCTCCGCTAGGCACTGTACTGTGACACAATTGGTCATTTCCTTTGTTGTTCCATTGGTGGACAGAGCGAGGGGAAAAAAGACTATCTGTATGTCTCCATATGAACCCTAATTTCTTGCAACTTATCTTCGTTGTCCCTATGCAAAACATATGGTGGCAGCAGTAGGCTCATTCTGTAGTCAGCTTCAGATGCCGGTTCACTAATCTTTCTCAGTAGTGTTCTTCAAAATGAATGATTCCTTCCCTCCTGCAATTCTCACTTCAGCTCCTGAAGCATCGACGTCGGAAAAGACGAAGGTGCAGTCGCCTTCCCTGGGTTCATCCAATTAATCTGAGACGTGAGGAAGTCGGTGTTTTCTACACATTATTTGCAGACCTTTTTTTAACTACTTTCGTATGTCAGTTGGCTCCTTTGATGAATTGTACGGGAAGCTGAAGAATGTTCTGCAACGCCAATACACGGAATACAGAAACTGTATACAGCCTATTGAAATCCTGGCTATGACTTTAATGTAAGTTTTTAAGTACAGCTTTGTTATCACTGGTGTTTGAATAAATATGCCATTGAAGCTAAATAATACGTGTATAAACTCTTATTGCTGTTTTTTTCTCAAATTCTATATATAAGATTCTTTTATTATATTTCTATTTACCAAAGTACCATACAAACAGGAAAGATGGTTGTGCAGTAAGTTGATATTGTAGTAGTAGGCAAAACAACAAAACGCATGTAAAATAATCGATCTTATTTATTAGGCTGGATCTGAGATTATGTTATCAATAAAAATACAATTATGAACAAATATGAAATTCATAAAATACAAACATTGTAGGTTTCTGATGAAACTATGGATTTCATTGTGTTTGTTGTTTTGGTAGGTTATTTGTGACGTCCCAAAATCAAATTGATGATATCAATTGAAGAAATCGGAATATGAGGAATTACCTGAAGGAGAAATAGACGGATTTGCAACATTTTCACTTTATGGAGAGTCACTGTGAACAATTTCGTACATGTCATGTGATGTCTGTGTTTCTGGTTTGGATTGTATACTTTTTTGGAGAGGTGTTGAATCGTGTGCTTCCTTTGAATGACTTTGCAGTCCACATATAGGCCTATGTTGATACAAGGAATGTTCTTCTACGTTAGTTCTAATCTGACTGGAAAAACTAGGCCCTGCATATTGTTGAGGTGGAAATGGAGGCTATTGAATGTTTAAAAATGGTTGCGGTTGGATAACTGCAGATGGCTGAGGCGTACACTGAGGGAATGGCGGACAAGATGGCATGGAAGTGGAGTATCTTGGTTGAGGATGAGGAAGTGTTTGCTTCATTTTGTTTATGTTATCAATTAGGTTTAACACTCCCATTTGGAATTGAAGGAATTCACTGTTAGAATAGTTCGTCACATGAGGCATTAAACTCTGAAGGAAGGACATCTTACTGCAGGACGTTTCAGGTTCCAGAGCTTTGAATATTTTCATCTCAACCTTGTCTGCTTTCTTCCTCCTTTATGGTGGGTTTACGTTAGTAGAAATCGGAGTTGCAACACCGGCACCTTCAGGCTCCCTGTCTTCGTCAAGTGTTCCTGGCTCAATTTCTGCATACAGGCTGTCTACCGTATCGTTTTCGGTGTAGATCTTGTTTAAAAATTGAAGTTGGTCCGAAGAAAGGTATTTCTTATGT
The DNA here is from genome assembly GCF_021461395.2 of Schistocerca americana. Classification (NCBI taxonomy): domain Eukaryota; kingdom Metazoa; phylum Arthropoda; class Insecta; order Orthoptera; family Acrididae; genus Schistocerca; species Schistocerca americana. Next base: position 17,122,828 of record NC_060122.1, read on the forward strand.
TTTTTGGCCCCAGATCCACTTTATTTGACAGCTTTCTCATCTTTTTTCGATTTTGCGAAGCAGTCTCGGAGGTTGGTCCACTTTCGTATTACTTCCTTGCCTGCATAAATACAAATGTATTATCTAAGTATTTTTTATGAAAACTTTTTTTAGTATTGTTGAGTTATGTAATAATTAATGTTCAATTTTTTTTAGATATTTGGCGAGTGGCTGTACGTTTACGGAATTGCACTATAGCTACAGGGTTGGAATTTCAACGGCTAGAAAAATTGTTGAAGAAATATATGCAGCGATTTGGTCAGTAATGCGAGAAGAGTGTATTCCAACACCAACTTGTGATACGTGGATGTTAATCGCTTCTGACTTTGAAAGTATCGCTAATTTCCCACACTGTCTTGGCGCTGTTGATTGCAAGCATATAAGACTGACTTGTCCGTTTGACTCGGGATCAATGCATTACAATTACAAAGATTACTTTTCTATTGCGCTTTCGGATGTAGCAGACGTAAAGTACAGTTTTGTTTACGTTGGTGTTGGGAGCTATGATAAAGAATGTGACTCGTCAATATTTAAGAGGTCCAAATTGTGGAGATCAATAGAAAGTGGTTCTCAACCATTACCTGTGAAACAACCTCTTTCAGGGACGGAGAGTCCTAAAATACCATACTTCTTTGTTGGAGACGAAGCGTTTGGCTTACACAAACACCTATTGAGACCCTTTGGAGGAAAACACTTAACAGTTGAGAAAAGACTATTTAACTATCGATTGTGCAGAGCACGAAGATATGTGGAATGTGCATTTGGCATTCTTAGCAACAAATGGCTCGTGTTCCATCGATCTACCAATGTGTAGCCACATTTTGCAGTGCTCATTGTCAATGCTTGCATCGTATTGCACAACTATGTACGTGACAGAGACGGATATATTGTTGAGGACACAACGTCAATTACGGGCCGGGAAGATTTGTCGGGGGGAAATACTACAAGAGTTGGCTTGGCAGCAGACAATATCAGAATTGTGCTTAGCAGATATTTTGTGTCAGAAGTCGGAAGTGTACCCTGGCAAATGTCTAAAATATAAGTTGTCAAACGTGGAACAGAAGATTGTATGAATCAGTGTTCTGTAGCCTTCGTGAAAGAAATTGCTTTTTTTAAACTTTCAGTCCTATTTTATTTAGTTAGCCTAGTTATACCTCGACCACCTTATATTGAGAGAACAAATACACCATGTTTTTAATTATTTACATAACAAAATTTACGGAACTAATGGCTAGATGGAAAAATTCCTGTTAGACCACCTTCACACGGCCGTAATGCCTTATAAGGGAAAGTAAAATGTTGTTCAGGTATAATACAAATAAGTATTTACTTTACTTAATATGTAATTCTTTCCAAATGCATTTTTTCTGTATCACTAATGTTCTCAAAATCTGGGTTGAGTGGTGAACATAACTCTTCTCAGGTTTTTCTTGTTGCGTTTCTATCCTTATAAATATCTAAAGTTTTGTCCCGTAATATAACTAGCGATGTCAAAATTTCAGCATCAATTCTTTCCATAATGTGAAAATAAACCAGCGACACCCACAACCTGAAAACACGGAAAATCGCAATCTGATACCAAAATGAACGCATTAGAAATAACACTGGGGACAGCTCTCGTACGACTGACATGGTGTGGTGTGAAAACGAGCACTTGGTCACGTGGGTCACTGAGCCGAGAGTACGGAACGGTGGCGCGTGGCGGCAGTGGCAGTGGACAGCTGCAACACGACTAAAAATCGTGCCCGTGTTGCAACCGTACGACGTGAAACGTCTCGTGTTCTTCGACAGTCGACTGAGAAAATTTGTCCGTACGGTTTTTTACCGTACGGGCGAAATCGTCTAATGTGCAAGCAGCGCGGCTTCTGTTGCTTCCATACTTATTATTTACAAAGTGTATGGTGAGCTCTTTTTTCCAAAGTTGGCAGGATCACACTTTCGAAGCAAATAGAGAATCGGTAGCTTCTAAAATTGCAGTGAATATACGAATTGAGGATCTAATGACCTGCTCCATTAATTCGTCTGCAAAAATGGCTACCGCAAAAATGGCTAGCGTCTCGAACGATCAAAAACGTCTATACGCGGCCTCTGTCGTCTTCAAATGGTTCAAATGGCTCTGACACTATGGGACTTAACACCTGAGATCATCAGGCCCCTAGAACTTAGAGCTACTTAAACCTAACTAACCTAAGGACAGCACACACATCCGTGCCCGAGGCAGGATTCGAACCTGTGACCGTAGGGGTCGCGCGGTTCCAGACTGAAGCGCCTAGAACCGCTCGGCCACTCCGGCCGGCCTGTCGTGTTCGATACAGCGCGTGCACGTCATAATGACGGCAGCACGATTTTATCAGCGTACAATACGACTCGCGGGAGGGGAAGAGGCGTTTGTAACACTCGGTAGAACACATGTACGCTTGCCAGAGCGACCACGAGGAAAACATGTTTTTCCTGAAGCATAGCTCGTGCCGTGTACAGACGCTATAACATTAGGTACTCGCGAAAACTGAGATCGACAATGCCATTTAACAGACGCTGAGGCACTGCACTTCGTAACACAAAATTTGAATCCGAAATGTCTTTTAACTTTCGTATAACAAAACCACGAGATGCAAGGCCACACGGCAAACATCGTATAAGGAGGCTCAGTTCAGGTGGTCAATACAGTGCTTGTTTTAATTTTGAAATAGAAATAAAATGAGACAGAGTATCTTTGTGTCGATTTTCAGCAAACAGGAGATTCCAAAAACGCTGGCCATCCGTTTTAGGAATTTTTTGTCCGCATTAAAACCACAACGGAATCGCCTTAAGACGATTAAAATTTCGATACGTAACGGTTGGAGTGTGACAGAGTACTGCAGTTCGGACATCAGATACCGTGTAAAACACATAGGTAAGAAAAAAGTGAACATTAATTTCGCTGGACACAGGTCAAGAAAATATTACAAAGAGAGACTGAAGGGAAACGGACATAACAATTAAAAACGCACAATTATTTTTTAACTCCCTGAAAGAAAAGAAGGAAGTAAATGACTGCAAACCGACAGTGGAATTAGCTCGCCTGCAGAGCACAGCCCGCGGCCACGGGCACATCGCGCGTTCTCTTCCCTCCACGTCCCGCCGGCCGGCTGGCCAGAACGTGCGTTGTGAGGCGTGGCAGACTCCGCCACGGCCGCCCTGCACAGCGGTCGACATCGACCGTGAATCGAGAGTAACCGGCCGCCCTGCGCACCGAACGGCGGCACTGACTCGCATTCCGACATTAATGTACGGGAAAGCGGAGAGAGGGGAGGTCGTTGCATCCCACTTCAGAAGCGGACACTGTCGTAAATGTCACATTATGTCATTTTATTCTCATTCACATCGACGTCTTGTTTTGGATTTAACGTTTCGGAATATGAGTTAGGAATGGAGTGTAGTACCACATTATACAAATACATCAATAGAAACACGCGAAAAACACGTCATTTTTTTCTGTTTGCCGTCGTTCCTTAGTTGCTTCAAAATTCGCGGAGGTACTTTCCGTCTATGCAACTAAATGAAGGCAGTTTGTTTATTACTAGAGCTAGGATTTTTGCTTATTTGCACGATAGTGCATCTAATGCATATTTAAGGGGTTATTGCATATGTAAATAACTTTTGTATATTTATACTTATATTTTACTTTTCAGCAATGACTCTTGAAATACAAGTATTTTACCACGATAGTTTAAGAAGAAGAGTAAGACCTGAGCAAATTTCTCTTTTATTGCTCTGTTTGTGTAGAATTACTTCTCTGTCATATTTACAAATCCATTGGTATTGTCTAACAAACGAAGTCGCCGGCGGCAACAATGACATTTCCGAGAATGAAAAATATCCATTGTCAGCTACCTATAAAGCAGTAACTCGTGTGCTGTTCTTCGTGATTTCTCAAGTGTGCGCAGGGGGAGACCGTATTACCACAATGCCGAAGGAGAAGAACAGTAAAGCTTATTTAATTCGACAGTGGGTTGATGGAAATCCTACTCTAACAACAGATGGAAATGTAGTATTGTGCCAAGTGTGTGAGAAGCACGTAAGTTGTATTTTTGCCTTCTCATAGTTAAAAATCAATGTGATTTTTGAGTTAGTTTTTTACTTAATGAAAATAAACTGACTTTTTCATACCATTGTTATAGGTGCCCTGTGATAAAAAATTCCAGATTACACAACATTTACAAACAGCTGCTCATACAAATGCTGCTAATAAAAATATCTCCAACATCCAGACAACCTTACCAGCAGCATTTTCTGCAAGCAGAAGTGCAAATGGTGGCAATGATAATTTTTCGAAAGATCTCTGCAAAGCTTTAGTTTCAGCCAACTTCCCTTTCAATAAATTAAATAATGTAGAATTTCGAGGGATCCTCGAAAAATATACCAAACGAAAAATTCATGATGAATCAACAATAAGGAAAAACTACCCCGGCAAAGTTTAAGAAGAGGTAAGTTTAAACATTTATTTAATGAAATTAGTTTGCATGTCAGCTATCCCCATATCCCCCACCCTCCATTTACGTTTCATTAAAACTTTTCAATTTTTTTAAGAATTTTAAATCTATTACACAAAAACATTTTAAAAATTTTGTATGGCCTGTAGTCTCAACGAGTTTACGATCAAGAAACATTTTTAATATTTATACTTATCCTCCCCCCCCCCCCACAAAAAGTGGGACCCATATTAACATGGCTGTTCTATACAAATTTTCAATAAAATAGTTCTTTTCAGGTAATACAAGAGATGATATTGGGGATTCAAACGTGTGGTTATCTGTAGATGAAACGACTGGCTCACGTGGGAGATATATTGTCAACGTTGCCGTTGGAAAAATGGCGGAATCTGAACCAGGAACACCTCATCTCATTGTGTCCTGGGTACTGGAAAAAACAAACCATTCTACTATTGCTATGGTTGTTCGTGATGCATTACGCGTTTTGTGGCCCACTAAAGAAAACGAGGAAAAACTCCTGGTGATAGTTACAGATGCAGCAGCATATATGATTAAGGCTGCTAAAGGTTTGCAGGTATTTCATCCCAAGGCAGTTCACATAACTTATTTAGCACATGCTCTTCACCGATTGGCTGAAGAAATTCAAGCGTATTTTCCTCTGTGAAAAAAGTGTTTGTGAAGGCGCCATCAAGAGTAAAATTATTTACTGAAATGATGCCAGGTATTCGTTTACCCCCACAGCTGATCATCACGAGTTGGGTAACATGAATAGAAGCAGCTCTGCATTACAGTGAGCATTTAGAAGACGTGAAAAGGGTGCTGGACGTGATGGACAGAAACGAAGCAGCAAGTATCCCAGCTGCAATTAGTGCTTGTAATGAGGAGGGTCTCCAGAGTAAATTAGTGTTTATTAGGACCTATTTCAGTAAACACACATTTGGAAGAAAAAGCAATGCCTCTATTTTCTGCCCTTGATGTCTACGAAACAGCTGTCGTCGGAGACATACCAGGATAAATAGGAAAGTGTCTTCGCAACAGAATTGAGAAAACTCAAGCAAGAAATCCAGGTTTAATGTTTCTTCGGGATGTGAATAAGATGTTACAAGGAGAATCTGAAAAACAGCTTAATAGTTATTCTGTAAGTGTCATAGCCTCATTTCAGCACTGTCCTGTGACTTTGTGTGATGTAGAGAGATCTTTCTCTTCATATAAAAACTTTTTAAGTGACAGAAGGAAATCATTTCTTCCAGAAAACTGTGAAAAATTTTTAATTGTTTAATGCAATAAGAGCAACTGATGCTAAAATAGACTAAGAGAAAGACGCAGACAGTAATAAATATTAACTTTGTTTATTAATGTTTTAAGAATAATTGAATAATCAGATTACTTTAAGAGGATTAAAAGATGGGAGAAAACTGAAACAATGATTTTTATTTATTATGCATATTTTAAAGTTTTTAGAGCATATTTATCAGATTTTTAATGTATAGATGCATGCATATATTCATACTTTTCAGTGCATGTAAATCCGAGCACTATTTATTACCATACGCTTTTCGCTTCCTTTATTCGTGATGATGCTTCACAAATAAAAGAAGCGAAACGCGTATGGGAATAAACTGCCTTCAATTAGTTGCATGGACGGAACACATCTCCACGACCCCGAAAAATTGTTTAAGTGAGTGTCAAAGACTAGTATGATCCATAGAATGTGGTTGTAGCTCGCTCCTAGAAATCCAAAAGATGAAGTAGCCTACTTCACTATATGATACATCAACGTTTTTGGTTCATAAAAACAAAATTTAAAAAACCGCCTATTCGAGGGCATGTGGCGAGTGCAGCTATAAAGTTCGTTGCAGTTTACAACATTCATCTGATGAATCAAAATGTGTCATATTAAACTTATAATTAATTAATATTAAATTTAAAAAGTGTGTATTGGGCAAATCGACAGCAGATTAAAATGAATGATTACTTCACTCCCAAGTAAAGAAGATTGGTGAGTACTAGACATACTGCTGTATAAGCGTTGGGATCGGAAGCTCAGAAGTCAGAAAAGGAAGACAGTTGTTCTTCTTGACACAGTACAGTACAGCCTCCACTCTCTGGTCTGGGGAATACTAAGCTTGCTTTTCGTCCTGCGAATACGACAGCCTATGGACCAAAGATATGATGGAGTGCCTAGCAGAATATTAAAATACTGTTCTGCCCGTGTTAGCCCTGTATTTAGCCATATCTGTAATTTTTCCTATAGGAATGGTCAGTTTCCTGAACGATTAAAGTAGTCAGTAGTAAAGCCCCTTTATAAAAACGGAGAAACGGATAATGTAGACAATTTTAGACCTATTTCTATGCCATCAGTGTTTGCTAAAGTTATTGAAAAGGCTGTATATGTAAGGATAATTGATCATTTTATATCACACGATTTGCTATCAAATGTACAGTTCGGCTTTAGAAGTCGTTTAACATCTGAATGTGCTATATTCTCTTTTCTCTGTGAGGAACTGAATGGGTTAAACAAAAGGTTTCGAACCCTAGGCATATTTTTTGATTTAACTAAGGCGTTTGATTGTGGTGATGACAGAATATGGTTCCAGAAGTTGGACCATTACGGAATACGGGAGTAGCTCACAATTAGTTCACCTCTTACCTTAGCAACAGGCAGCAGAAGGTCATTATTCGCAGTTCTGAGAATGTCTGTGATGCGGGGTCTGAGTGGGATACAGTAAAATGGGGAGGTGCCCCAGTGATCAGTGTTGGGACCACTCCTGTTCCTTATTTATATAAAGGATATGCCCTCTAGCATTACAGGTACCTCTAAAATATTTCTGTTTGTGATGACACTAGCTTGGTGATAAGGATGTTGTGTGCAACATTGGCTCGGTTTCAAATAGTGCAGTTCATGACCTAAGTTCATGGCTTGTAGAAAATAAACTAATGCTAAATCACAGTAAAACTCAGTTTTACAGTTTCTAACACACAACTCAACAAAATCTGACGTTTAAATTTCACAGAATTGGCATATGATTCGTGAAACTGAACAGTTCAAATTTCTAGGTGTTCTGATAGATAGTAAGCTGTCGTGGAAAGGATCTTCTTGAAAGACTTGATGCTGCCATTTTTACTATTCGATCGGTATCTGAAGTGAGTGATGTTCGACACGAAAATTAGTCTACTTTGCTTATTTCCATGGTATTATATTCTGGGGTCACTCTTCCCATTCTAAAAGGATATTTTTGGCTCATAAACGGGTGGTTCGGGTAATAAGTGGCGTAAGCTCACGAACCTCGTGTCGACCCCTGTTCACGACATTGGCCTCTCTCTCTCTCTCTCTCTCTCTCTCTCTATATATATATATATATATATATATATATATATATATATATATATATATATATATATATATTCCTTACTGTAATTTCTTGCTAACATTATTAGCGTATTTCCAAGAATAAGTAGCTTTCCCTCAGTTAATACTCGGCAGAAATCAGACCTGCATTTGGATCGGACTTTCTTAAGTCTTGTGCAGAAAGGTGTGCTGCATACTGCTGCATCCACTTCCAATAAGCTACCACTGGAATTCAAAAGCTTTAGAAGTAATCCACGCTCACATTCAGATCGAAACTGAAGAGTTTCCTCGTGGTTCATTCCCATTCTGCCGAGGAGTTCCTTGAAAAATTAAGCTGATTCTTGTTGAATTGCTGACTGCGTTTACTTAAACGTATGGATGGAATTTTTCGTGTTTATAAACATTTTATTTTTATCTGTTATTACTTGTATATTGTTATTTCATGTACTGACACGTTCCATGACCTTGGAGATTTGCTCCTCAATTTGGCCCTATGTAAATAAATAAATATACTGCTTTCATGTAACTTAAGAGTGAATAATGTATGTAAAATAAAACAAGGCTAAATAAATTTGTTCTTTTCCATTTGCCACTAGAACAGACTGAAAATACGAATCTCGGTTCCAACGAGCATTATTTCAGTGTCCTTTCGTGACGCTTCCTACTTGTGGCTACTGGCACTTCAACGATCAGCGAAAGCGTAATGTCTTTTTTCTATGCCCAGCTAGTATTCTTCACCTTGTCGAGAACATGAAAGCGAGAAGGAACATTGTAATAAATATTTGCTGACCAATAAGTTTAAATTCAAATTAACACCATCGGTTAGCTGCGTTGTTCAGCGGTTGCTGCCAAAGATGCTCATTAACAGTTATTAGGCGCCCGATTCGCTTTTCTAAATGAACTGATTTGCATAGGCCATGTACACCGAATTAATTCCTTCAAAGATCACAGGGTTCACTTAACACAGCACGATTTTTTGCCCGTTAAAAACTATTCCCTTTAATATCAAGTTGAATAGTCTGTTATTATTATTATTATTATTATTATTATTACTACTACTCTTGTCCAGAGAGAATCACTTCTTTTGATACTCTGTTCGAAATCCTAGGACACTATAGTTTTTCCTTAACTCTGTTTTTATTAACACAACGATGAACGGTCTTACTTACGCCTGATAACAAATGTCCAAACGGGGTCTATAATCGAAAGTCAAAGAAATTTTCTTTTAATTATCCCGGCTTCCGACGAGGTTAGCTATTTCACACAGGGGTGCTTGAACTTGAAACGTGTGTATTTAGGATTCCAGTGCTGAAAGCTCGGACACTAAAATCTCAAACTATAAAGTCTCCCAGGCGCCAAAGACTACAGACGCTAGAGACGTTAATAATACGTGCGTTGTGCTTATATCATAATTACGAAATAAAAGGGACGTTCGTTAGAACTCTTTGAATAAAGCCCTTGCTACTGTCCATATAATACTCTCTTCCATTGGCTGTTATTATTCTTTTATTCAATTTTCTCTGCTTTAAAACGGGAATTCGTGATTCTATATGAAATGTGGGAATTGTTCATGGCCAGTTCGAATAAATTTTAGTTCCATAAAAGACCAAATATACAACGAGGAGTTACACTTCGAATGTTGTTATAGCCACGTTGCACTGTATTTGGTAATGAAGGGAAGCGTTGGAGAGTAATCATTATAGAGGCAGAGCAGGGCTTGAAGGCAGTAAGCAGGTTCAAAAGGACGTGGCTTGCTGTGGTCACGCAGAGATGAAGAGATCTGCGCAGAACGGAGTAGCGTGCAGAGCTCAACCAAATTTGTCTGGCAACTGAAGACCTCAACAAAGAGAAATTGCCCTGATGACGAAAGGAAATTCGGGCGTACTGTGATGTCTTTGCCGGCCGCCGGTGGCCGAGCGGTTCTAGGCGCTTCAGTCTGGAACCGCGCGACCGGTACGGTCACAGGTTCGAATCCTGCCTCGGGCATGGATGTGTTTGATGTCCTTAGGTTAGTTATGTTTAAGTAGTTCTAAGTTCTAGGGAACAGATGTTAAGTCCTATAGTGCTTAGAGCCATTTGAGCTATTTGTGATGTCTTTGTGTTACTGTTCCCCTGCACCCTAGTTGGAAAAAAACTCAATCTGCATCAGATCATATGAAATTAGGAGATCTACCAACATCCTTCTTCTTGCACCATCATATACAAAATTAATATTGAAGTCACCACATGTAACTAATTTCTGGTACTTCTTATAAAGTGAATCAAGAACCCTCTCTAGTTTGAGCAGAAATGCTTTGAAGTCAGAGTTAGGGGACCTATAAACAACGACAATTAGAAGTTTAGTTTCACTAAATTCTACACAACATTCAAATGTCTGTTCTGTGCAGTGCAGTGATACGTCTATGGGCTCAAATGGAATACTGCTTTTTACGTACATGGCCACTCCTCCAACCCGCAAGGGACTCCTTGAAAACAGCCAGCTAATCTGTGTCCTAGTAAAGGAAGCCTCTGAATTGTCAAATTATTTAAGTGGTGCTCCGATGTACCAATAATTTCAGAGTCAACAACTATAAGCAGTCCACTAACTTTATCTCTAATACCTCTTGTATTTTGATGAAATATGCTAATTCCTTTTCTATTTCGAAACATGACGTCCTCTGCAGGTTAGTCCTTAGATAGAGGGACTTCCTTTAAGCAGGTGTACCTATCAGCTGACTTCAATCTAAAAAAGGTGCAGCTCTAAAACCAACTACTACAGGAATTTTTCCACGACTGTTACGGATGTTCCTTCTTATGTGGTGTGAAGGCACATTTCAGGTGTGACTACTTGTGACAAAAGGAGATCTGTGGAGCAGTACAAGATAGGGGGTTGCATTAAGCTGGGTTGGGCTGAGTCCACTCTGAACGGTAAGTTCCTGCCACGCTTTTGAGGACTTTGGAGTGGGTGTGCATGTTGGTAGTCCTGTTTCAGGACTGATTTCCTTATATCTACTCTAAGGAAGGCGGGCCACACTCCTCTTCACTCAAATCGAGTGACAATGTTAACTGTTTCTACATGTGTAGTGACGGAAGAAATAACACTCGTCAACACTGTATTAAGTCGTAGATTTACTTCTGTAGGAGGTCGAGTGGATACAACGACACACACGAAATCTTAGATCACTTTCTTGAAACGTGGACAATGTCTTTCCAATTTAAATATTTCAATCCACGTCCAAAACAATATCACGTCTATTTTTTACTGTCACTGAGCACTGACTTGTTTAAGTGCTGTCAGTACACAATGCTAATCTCTTCTCGCAGTGTACAGGTGACTGTCAAATTCGATACACTTGTGGGTTGTAATACAGCTCGTGCTGCTCGATCCGACTCGACACCGTGCTGTCGTCATAAGCTGAGGGGTGCCAACATTAGTGTCGGCTGAAGAACTCGGTCCCACAGCACACTCCGGCCCCACAAGCCTGTGCACCATCGTCGTGTAGTGCCGTGTCACGTAAATGGCGGGGCGGATGCCCGAATTGGAATGTGGTTGAGAAGACAGGAAGTGCAACGAGAGAGGATGACAGTACCCCGGTGACGAGCCCGCGAGTGACCGGGGGCACCGGCCGAAGAACTGGGCACAGCGTGCGCGTCCGCTGAGGCTGCGGCCGGCGCCGCGGTGGCGCCCCCGCTGCGGGCCGCCCGTCTCTCTCTCCCAGCTGGGCGGCGCCGGCGCCGGCGGCGACTGCAGCGGCGGCCGGATCACTCACGTGCTGGATCGGCACCTGGTTCTGCAGATGCCGGTGCAGCCCAGAGCAACTTTAAACAGTGTTCTGAGGGTGGCCCGAGACTCGTGTAATGGCACTGTGCTACCGAAGCTGTTTCTTTCCAAAAACTTTCAAGAAAGCGCCGTCCTGTGGCGCAGACTCGGTCTGACTGGCAGTACGATATGTTACCGTACTGGTCACAGAAGATGCTAAAGGGTACGGTGACGTATAATTACGCCGGTCATTTCCCCTCACGTCGCAAAGGAAAACATTTAACGCTCACTCCCATATGTGAGAGGGCCACAGTTTCTCCGTGTGACTTTTGAGCTTTCTGAAGAACCATTTAACTTCACCATTAGACTGGCGGTGAAGAGCAGCAGTAGTTGGGGGACGCCGTTAGCAGCACAAAACTGTTAAAAACTGAGAGACGTGGACTGCTTTCCACTGTCGGAGACGAGGACCTCAGGAAGACCTTTGCAACAACAACAACAACAACAACAACAACAACAAAAATAGAAGAAAAAGCCGATACAGTCGTAGCACCAATGTGGATGACAAGGTGACGATACTAGGAAATTTACTGTATGCGTCTGTCATCAACAATGATTCCCTGTTCAAGAATGGACCCGGAAAATCAGTGTGGACACGTCGCCACGGTCAGATCGGTCGTGGCAACATAAATGCGTAGCGGAGGCGTCGATTGATACTACACACACATACACACGTTATAGCGAGCGAAAATTTGCTGAATCCGGGTGTCCGTAACCTTCCTAGTACACTGACCGTGGGCTAACTTTTGTGTGCGAACAACGCTCCAATGACTTTGTGATGCAACAGTGACAAAACTCGTCGCTGGAGGGACTGAGGAATCACAACATGTGCATCGTCATTCTCTGTGTGCAGCAACAGAACACCTGACCGCACGAATACCGCTTGACAATCCAAAAAGTTGTGACACGCCATTGGGTGGGAAATTTCTTTCAAACTGTGTGCTCACTATGTCGTACTTACTGCGAAACTAACTGGAGAGCTGTGTCGGCAGCTGTTACTCCAGCAATACGTTAAAATGTAGTGGAAAATTTTCCAGAATTTTCTAATCTTGAGTATGAGTTTAATAACACGATTCCTCAAACCCTGTGTCGGCACCAACTTGTAACCGAAACAACAAGTTAGCATTCGAATATTGTGCAGTGCGCCTGTACAACAATTTGCATTCATAACTAGGCAATAACAAAGTCCATAGTACCAATTTTTGCGCTGTCTGTTTTGGGACAGATCTGGAAGTACTGAACAAGGCATTAAAGGCAGATGATCTACAATCAAATAGAACTTCTGAACATACAAGTATTGGTGGAACTTGTTAACATCATAGATAATGTCGAGTGACTCTTATTCTGATTGACTGTAATTGCACTCGCTTTGTTAAGAGTTTTCGAGCCAAAAGCAATAGCTTTATCAGACGGATCCATTCTCTGGGAGTGCACAGCTCCAATCCCGTAAGAAGATGCACCCACATCCAAGAGAAAAGGCTTAGTAGGATGAAATTGAATCAAACGAGGACCACTTAACAATGCGTCCTTTAACTGCTGAAATGTGTCCTCACATTCTTCGGCTCACTCAAAGGGATTTCCGTCACAGCCGGTTCAGCGGAGCAGCCATATGAACAGCGTTTGCAATAAAGTTAAGCAAACATGACAATTGAACTTCTTACATTTTGGGGCGCCGGCAGACCTTTAATCACAGACAAATATGAATAAGCAGAATGAATATTTAGAACATGTCATAAATGCGCAGAGCATTCAAGTTCTTCGTTGACTTGTTCTTGATACTCTTGAAGCTAGTCCCAGCAAGTACTTAAAATAAACTTTTTACATCTGCTAAGTGTCCAGCAGGCATACAGTTTGTGGCGACAATATATGAGACGCTTTTTGGCTGTTTATTGTTTCAGAAACCAATGAAATATAGCCAGAGCTGAAGCACTTTTTACGGAAGAGTTTCAAATTGGGACAAACCCAGGTGAGTGTAGATCACAAAATATTGCTTGGACTGCACGTCAACTGATGTGAGGCATACTTACAATTAACAATCAGTCTTCGAAAAGAATGAGTCCTGTCCCAGTCTCTCCATAAATTTATCCGGTTTGTGGGTTTATTAAAATCAGCACATGAGTGTAAACTTCCTTAAGGCTTTTTTAATATCACTAAGAGTGACAGCCACTGACATGCTGAAATGGGTTGTACCATTCCAGTCCCTTTCCATCGTTGTATTTCATGAGCAACCCACTCATATATACACTATGTGATCAAAAGTATCCGGCTGAAAATTATTATCAAGTTGGTGGAGCCCTCCGTAGGTAATGCTGGAATTCAATATGTTGTTGGCCCACCCTTAGCCTTGTTGACAGCTTCCACTCTTGCAGGCATACATTCAATAAAGTGCCGGAAGGTTTCTTAGGGAATGGCAGCCCATTCTTCACTGAGTCCGCACTGAGGAGAGGTATCGATGTCGGTCGGCGAGGCCTCGCACGAAGTCGGCGTTGCGAAACATCCCAAAGGTGTTCTGTAGGATTCAGGTCAGCACTCTGTGCAGGCCAGGCCATTACAGGGAAGTTACTGTCGTGTAACCACTCCGCCACACGCCGTGCATTATGAACAGGGGCTCGGTGGTGTTGAAAGATGGAATCCCCATCCCCGAATTGCTCATCAACAGTGGGAAGCAAGAACGTGCATAAAACATCAATGTAGGCCTGTGATAACGCCTTGCAAAACAACAAGGGGTTCAAGCCCCTTCCATGAAAAACACGACCACACCATAACACCACCGCCTCCGAATTGTACTGTTGGCACTACAGACGCTGACAGATCACATTCACCGGGCATTTGCCATACCCACACCCTGCCATCGGATCGTTACATTGTTTACCGTGATTCGGCACTCCACACAACGTTTTTCCAGTCTTCAGTCTTCCAATGTTTTCGCTCCTTACACCAAGCGAGGCGTCGTTTGTCATTTACCGACGTGATGTGTGGCTTATGAGCAGCCGCTCGACCATGAAATCCAAGTTTTCTCACCTGCCGCCTAACAGTCATAATGTGTGCCTATTACACATCGCGACCCTCTTTAACTGTCGACGGCCTCTGTCAGTCAACAGACGAGGTGGTCTGTACACTTTTGTGTTCTACGTGTCCCTCTTCACGTTTCCACTTCACTATCACATTACAGACGAGGTCGGTTTGTACGCTTTCATGCTGTTGTGTCGCTTCACCTTTTCACTTCACTATCACAGCAAAAGCAGTGAACCTAGGCATGTTTAGGAGTGTAGACAGCTTGCATACAGACTTATGACACAAGTGACACCTAATCACCTGACCACGTTCGAAGTCCGTGAGTTCCACAGAGCGCCCCATTCTGCTCCCTCACGATGTCTAATGACTACTGAGGTCGCTGATATAGAGTACCTGGCAGTAGGTGGCAGCACAATGCCCCTAGTATGAAAAAAGTATTTTTGGAGCTGTCCGGATACTTTTGATCACATAGTGTAGCATGGGGGAGAGACCAGCATGTCAACGTCGTGGCTGCACACTGTCTTTAACAGTATCATGCGATTCAAAACCTTGAGCCCTTCCTTAACTTGGTTCAAGAAGTTCAGTGAAAGATTCAGTCTGCTTCTAAAAACGAAAAAACCTAATTCTCTCTGCAGCAACATCGATTTCTGATTCATAATGTTCGTTGAGATGAAGAACGAATTCCTCACAGGTAATATTTCTGGACGAGAGTCGGGAAATTAGTTGATCCGTAGGAGATACATGTCGGCTCTGACCAACGATAAAAAAGAAAGGAAAGCGTGTCATACCGTTAACGTCGTAGGCTGTGCAGCTTGCTTCGAGTTGGGCGCCGTATTCTGACCAGGGTAATTCTTTACTGTTAAACTGTCGAAACTTGGGAGCAGTGTTGGGCTGTAGAGCTGCTTCTTGCTACAGTAGCGTTGTCATTTCTTGGACTCTGAGCAGCCGTCATTCAATCTTTTTAATGGTCAAGCGGAAAGAGGGTGGTTCTGACAAGATTTCACCCTTCTATATCCAAAGGGGTTTAAGAGGGAAACTGTGGCTCTTTTAAGTCAATAAAGCGCTTGTCCAATGGGACACTGTAGTGGAAACATCTAACGCTCATTGAGAACCTAACTTCCAAAAATCTAGAAGCCTCAGAGAGTACGCAATAGAAATTGAACTACAGCAAACGTGTTGTGACTTGCAGGGGTCTAACTGACATTCCCAAGGAGGAACTAAAAGATGAGTGGGCTTCAGAAGTTATATTTGGTGTGCAAAATATCATGAAGAGGGTGGATGAGGATCTTGAAAGATCCGATTCCTTAATCCTGACATTCAGTAGCACGAAACTTCCTGAGCACGTTAAAGCAGGTTTCCTTCGTCTAAGTGTGCAGTCGTATGTCCCCAATGCACTGATTCAAGTGCGAGGCTTTTGGGCATACTCCTCTTGCGTGTCACGGAGAAGACATTTGTGGCAAATTCGGTGAGGCCACCAACAAAGGAGTCGCTTTTTCATCCCCTTTCTACTATGTGAATGTTCTGGGGCTCCCCCTGTCTGGAGTCTGAACTGCAGTGTCTTAACCACAATGGACAGGGAGCTTCTGCTCCAATTTTATGGGGCTCTTGTATGATCACAACTGGTTATGGGTACAGAGTGTGTGGGTGAACAAGGCCTTCGTGCCTGGAGATCACCGACGCTGTGCATCACACGGCCAGGGGCTCCCACAGGGGCAGGCGCGTGCTGGGCACTCACCATCTGACAGCATCTTCTCGTGGCGCATCGAGCGTGTCAGCTCCTCCCTACTCCCATTTCCATAGCTGGATGGGCAACGGTATAATTTGCTGGAGAACACCTCTATATAAATCGTCCAAGGGCAATGAGGTCATTTGGGATCCGTGTAAAATGTGTTCTCGAATCCCCTGGTGCGGAGCACGTACACTCTCAAATCTGGATTGTTGACTGACCGCCCCCCTGCTTACTGCAGAGGCCCAGAGTAATTTTAGAGACAGTGCAGCGCGGGAGAGGTCGTACTCCTACTTCTTCTTTTAATGCAATAGTTTCTGACATTTTAAATGGACACCACAGCTATGTAGCTGTCTCCACAGGTAGGTCTAAACAGGGGGACTCCGCTGGTTGCTCTGTTGTTTCCCCTGATCGTGTCCTCAAGGTCTGGATGCCTCCAGAGCTCACTGTATGTGATGGAATCTCGAGAGCGCTGGAGCAGATGCCATGCCTGCCATCTCCATCGATTCCGATTCCCTGGGTATGCTTGAGTCTCTGCAACGCTTGTATCCAGCTAATAAGGTATTTCAGGATATTCGTGACGCCCTTCTCCAGCTGTAAATGATGGAGGAGGAGGTAAATTCACACATGTCCATTGCATACCTTCTTATAGCCACATCGACAGGATGAGGTCCTCCTTACTCGTCTTCTCATGGGTCACAGCACTATGACACATGGCTTCTTGCTCCAGGTAAAGGACCCTCCATTGTGTGGTGGTGGTGCTTGTGGCCTACAGAGCAGCTGTGGAACATTGGCTATCCCAGCAACTGGGAATGTTGGCTTAACTGCCTGGACCATGAGGAAGGTAAAAACTCTACAAACACTCAATCTCTAGATGTGCTGCCTGCTGATGAGATGCATTACTCTTGAGGAGGAACAGTCACTAGTGGGCACCTCTGTGCAACCTGCCGCACCTCAGTTGTGTAAGGCCTACCCAGGCAAGCGGAGCTCTGACTGGGTGCACTTCCTCCCGCCCCCCCCCCCCCCCAACTGCCTCTGGGAACACCATGAAACGTAAATCACGTGCTTCTACTCCCAGCAGCTCGGACGAGTCGTTGGACAGTATTAACACCCGAAATTCTAAGAGGACTCGTGTAGCTAGTCAACCTGGGTCATTTCTGAAAGTCTCGGACAGTATTTAAAGTGTGGTACGTAACGAATTTGTTGTCACGAAACGTGTGGATGGTTCTTTTGAAAAATTATCGCCATTTTATATCCATAAAGCTGTCGAGGGACTTGCAACTCAAATCTATCAAGAGGCGGCGTATTGGTATTCTTCTGCTACGGACTATGATGACTCCCTAAGTACAAAGCTGTATAGAAGCTGTTGAATGATAGAATATCCTGTCAACAGTGAGATGCAAAATGGATTAAATAGTCTTTAAGTTGCTGTAAGACATCAGGACTTTATAGATACGGAAAGAAAAGAAATTTGCAAAGAAAAGGGTTGATGGAGAGCTTCAAAAGTCAGTGTCATTTATCCTGACATTCTATCTGCCAAAGTTGCCTGAGTATATTACAGCACGCCTTCTGTGCCTTAAATGTTAGACCTTATGTGCGCGCGTTCGCGCGTGCGTGCGTGCATGACTTGCGCGCGTTCGATGCACGTTTGGAGCAGGTTAAGCAGGGCCTACAATTCCTGCATCGTAGATCACAATTGGTGTGTGGTCCTCTCTGTTAGAATCGTCTTCTCGTTATCACTCTAGTGTCTTCCTCTTCTCTTGCTGCCTGGTGGTTATTCCAGCAGCAGGTCGGGCCATCTGGTCGCTGGGCGCCACTGGGGTTGGTTTCCCAGTCCACTGACCAGCGGGTTTCGTGATGTCCTCGCCGACTCGTAGAAACTTGTTGTGAGAGCGCGGGAGCGGTGAAGAGGGAGTACAGCAGGGGGGCAAGCACGGACCCCTGGGGTACATCAGCTCGGATGTGACGCGCCATTGGCACGCCACCGTCAGCACACACACGGAATGTGCGCCCGTGCAGGTACGAGTGGAGAAGGCGGACGTGCGATTGTTGAAACAACGGCATTCCCACGATGTGGTGCAGCATACGAGTGTCGTAGTCCCTTGGCAGGCGGAGCGCCAGCCGAAGGGCTTTGTTCTGCATCTGAAGGTGGGTTGTCTGACGCATTTCCCCACACCACGGCCGCGTACTCCAGCACCGGCCCAATGAGTGCTAGATAGAGCGAGCAAGAGGCCGCAGTGAGGGGGCAGCGTCGTCGTGGGGTTGAGGAGGGGATGCAACGAGCACATCCGTCCAAGTGCTCGGCCCCTCAGCTCCCGAATGTGTGGACCCCAGGTCAGGCGTCGGTCCAGGGTGACGCCGAGGTTTCTTCCAGTGCGCGACTACGGGGTGTGGCCTCCTACGATCCGTACTTGCGGCAGCGCATTGGGTATGTGGTGGCGCCTGAACACCACCGCCTGGCTTTTCCCAGTGTTGAACCTGAGCCGCCATTTGGTGCCGCACACTCCGAGCTCGTTGCAGGCGGGTTGCAGGCAGGGGCGCATCAGCTGCGTGCTTATGCTGCATGTGCAGAGTGCGGTATCATCGGCGTAGAGCGCCAGATGTACCCTCGGCTCGGATGTGGCGCGCCGTTGACACGACACACGGAATGTGTGCTCGTGCAGATACGACTGAAGAAGGCGGACGTGCGACACGGGTACCCCCTGTACCGGCAGTTTGTACAGGGGCAGCCGTGCCACACGCTATCGAGACGTCAAGGAGCACCGCCCCGAGGTACTCGCGACGCTCCAGGGCCCCCATCGCCTGCTCCACCAGTCGCAGAAGCTTATACTGCGTCGAATAACCGCTGCGGAAACCAATGTGCTCGTCACGAAGAAAGCCTTCTTCACTGGCGTGACGCTGCATCCGCTTGGCAAATATCCTCTCGAAGGTCTTCGAGAGGGAAGGCAGGAGGCTTATATAGTTGTGCGCCAGCCTGGGGTCTTCGCCAGCCTTCGGGATGGCGACACCCTCGGCGTGTTTCCACACTACGGGGTAGACGCCAGTGCAAAGGATGGCGTTGAAGATCGCCATGACGATGCGCACTGCTTCCGGTGGCAGCTTCTTCAGCAGTGCGTTGTCGATCTTGTCGCATCCCCCTGCCTTCCTGGGCTGTAGGAGCGTGAGGTGGCGTTGCACTTCTTCCTCTGTGGTGGCTTCGATGACGTCGTCCTCGTCCTGTTGGTTCAGGTGCAGTGGAAGACGCTCGTTCACCTCCCGGATCATGTCGTCGTCGACAACGTCGTCCACTGGTGTGAAATTATCTGCGAAGGTGTCCGCGAGCACACTGGCCTCGATGTATGGCTCTGCAGAAACGTCACGACCAGCTAGTAACGGCGGGATGCGCTGTCCCTTGCGCAGAAAACTCTTGCTCACGGCTTGGCGCTTCCATCGTCGATTCTGAGCGTGGCTATCTTGACAGCACAGTCCCGGTTTCGGTTGTGGCAGACGGCCACCGAAATCTCACGGCGCAAGCGCTTGAGCAGCCGCTCGGTGGCGATGTTTCGCGTGGTCTGCCACTCACGAAAAACCCGTTTTTTTTTTTTTTTCACGCGGATGGACTCCGAGATGTCAGGCGGAAGCCGCTCGGGGTTCTCCTTCGGCTTCTGCGGTCACCGCGTCGCTGCTGCATCTGGCGCCGCAAGTGTGTAGTGGGTGAGTGCGGCGAGTGCTGCATCCACCCACCTCGGGTGTAGCTGTGACTGTCTCTGCCAGGTGCTGCTGGAAGTGTGCCCAGTTGGTGTTGAGGCGGGCACTGTGGTGGTCAGGTGGTGCCATCCCCTCTGTGTTCTGGTCAAAGATTACTGGCAGGTGATCGGAAGACAGGGCACAGCGGGTGGTCGTGTTCATGTTGTGTGCTGCCCGTTTCATAATCGCGATGGCGAGCACGTCAGGACAGCCGTGCGTCGGGTAGTTCGTAGGGTCGAAGGGACCTAGCATTATGGCGTCTTGGTCATTAACGACCCGGAGTAGCCGTCTGCTGTTGATGCTGGCGTCGCCATCATCCTATCGCTGGAACATTGAAAACTGCCAAACGTAATGTCACCATAGATAGAAAAGCCATATGCCAGACATGGGAAGAGATCCAGCAGAGAGTTTCTGTCACAATGGCCACGCCACCATCCCCAAAACCCAAGCTGGGGACGAAAGCCGACGCTCCGAAGCCGTCGGACCATGCGACATTGTTGCTGTATGATGGATCTGACAATGACCGTACAGTCGCCGGTATCGACGTTGACGTCTGCCTGAAGGAAACCGCGAGTCACTCAACAACCGATCCTTCCCCCCACCCTCCTTGCAGTATCGCCACAACGGCGGAAAGAGAAGAGAAAGTAATAGTAAAAAACCTCACCGTTAATGGAACTTGCATTGTTTCAGGACACAAGTAGGAGGAACTATGTCTATTACTCAGAATAGACCAATGTGTCTCTCTCTTCAAGAGATACATGTTAAATACTGTGACATTCCTGAGCTACGTGGCTACATTCGCCGCAAGAAGGACGACGACAGTGGAGAGAGAGCTAAAAGAGAAGCGGCTATTTTCGCCAATAATACCTGACCATCCTCGTTTCTCTCCCCCACAACCGGCCTGTAATCAGTCACTGTGCCAGTCCACGTGTGTCTTCAGTTGTCAATATGTTCTCTTTACCTGGCCCCACATGAGGTTTTCGACAAAGAGGTTCTCCATGATTTCCTGACTGAGCTCCCACACCCATTCATTTTGTGTGGCGATTTTAATGCATATAATGTGCTTTGGAGGTCTGCAACTACCTGCGATTGGGAGCCTTCTCTTGTCCTTACATGCGTGTTTGTTGAATGTTGGGTGGAACATATTCCTCAGGACTCCTTCTGGCTGTAGATCTCTCGCCATGCTCTCCATTCCTCGCACACACTGCTCAATGGGAAGTAGTCAATGATCTGGACCCAAGTGACCCGTTCGCAATCTGAATTCACCTGCCAGATGGAGTGATGACTGAAAGACATCCGCCACAACGGATGCTTCATAGGGCAGTCTCGACACTTTACAGCCAACTCGCTGTGTTTGAAGACCGTGACAGTATCCTGTAATGGGTAGAACATATTACCCATATGATCCACCACTCCGCTGAAGCATCCGTCCGCAGTCGTCAGACCTATTCAAAAGGCAAGCTGTCCCTTGGTGGAGCAACGAATGCCGCATAGCAATCCGGTCCAGGCAGTCGGCTCTGTGTCGGAAGAAAGGACACTGTAGAGACATGGCTTAACCAGAGATAGGGGACGTTTCCAGTACGAAATTTTCCCTCTGCAGCGGAGCGTGTGCCGATATGCAACTTGCTGGCAGATTAAAGTGCTGCAGGATCACAGCCACAGGCTATTACCGTACTTACAGCGAGTTTGCCGCTAGGCGTGAAAGCAGGCGTATGCGGCTCGACTCTACGGCATTATCGAACTACCCTTCTTTAAACACAGCCTTGCATTGTCCAGTTACCTAAGGTGCGAGCAGCTACAGGCAAAGTCGCTGGTGGTTTGCTTGTGTAGGATGCTGGTTAAGGTCCTCAGCAAAAATATCAGTGTGGTAACGTCACAGTTGGTAGTTCGTCCAGGGTATGAATCTAATCCCTTTAGAATTTCAGTTGTAATTCTGACACGTTACAGTATTCTGTGATGTATATATATGATCTATTTTTTATTTATTTAAACAGCGCTGTTTAAATAAATAAATAGAATTGTAAAAAGTGGCTGGTTGCTGTTATCTTCTATGTAAAAGTCAACCTATATTTTGTTTACAGCCACGGGCTTAAAATCTGTTGTATGGGTAGGCAGTTTGCTTTGGGGGCTCCGAGCATAAGACTTTTGCAGCAGTTGCGCGCTGACAGTCGGTAGCAGTAATTAAGTATGGGGGAGCTGAGCGCCGAACTTCGGTAAAGAATATGAAGTAGGTCCAGAGTTCCACCATGTGTGCTGCAGCCAGCGGCAGTTACTTGGGCACTGGGGGCTGCCTGAGGCGACGGCAACGGCGACGGCGTCGGCAACAGCAGTTCAACAGTAGCAGCCAGCAAACTACATGCGCTGATAGTGTTAATATGTGTAAAACTGCAGGGCCATCGTAGGTGATGGAGCCTACAAAGAATGGGCAGCCCCCAGTCTGAGTGGTTCAGGTAATACTAGTGGACCATGTGAAGGGCTTATTTCAATAGTGGTACAAGTCCATTTTTGTTCATATTGAGAAACAGAGTCCTAAAGTTAAATGAGCGCTGAAAAATCTGCAGTTGAGATACCAGAAATATTCAAGCATATGGCTTCTTGCTAGAGATGAACCTTTCCTTCTGTTTGTTTGGATCATTAATTTCAGAAGCATTATAGACAGAAAAGTGGAGGTAATGGACTTGTGCCTCTATTGAAATAAGCCCTTCATGTAGTCCGACCGTAATAGGGTCGAAAGGGAACTTACTCATTGGGCAGATAGTCCAAAATCAGAGGGGAGAAGTAAGCTTTCAGACAATACATCGTCACAATTAGTGCAAATTTTACTAGAAACTCTATCTAGTATTGGGGCATTGGATACTGAGCCATGTTCAGTAAAAGCGGGGGCAAGTTCTGTAAAAGCAGATTTAGGTGCGGTATCAACACACTTAAGTTTAAAAATTGGGGATGTAGAGACAAACGTAGAAAGTATCAAAGCTGAGATAGGAAATACTAAATCTGAGGAGGGTGGCCTAGTTAACATCTGAGTCGACACTGTGGAAAAAGATATGCGGGAAAATTTGGGAAAGGTACAGGACGAGCTGGGTGGTGTTGTTAATAATTGTGTACTGAGACAAAATACATTTGTGGAAGTGAGTATTTTGTCACGCAGAGTGGTAGGGTGTGCAGAAGAGGTGGTGAAAAACAGACAAGTGGAATCAGGAATTAATACAGAAGCTACATAGTGGGAGCAGCAGATTAAATACGCACGGGCGGAATTAAATTCTTTGGCAGCGAATAAGGCTGCCATAGTGATTGTCGTTTCTGAACCAACCCATGGAACACCTAAGTGGTTTGCAAATCATTGGAAATACCAACCAGCTGATTTTGTCTCTGCTTGTGGCGATAGTTTTTTGCGAGGAATGTCGGAAGAGGCAAAAATTAAACTGGCGATATGGAATCTTGAGGGCAACCCACGATCATGAGCTAATTTAATGATTGCTTCATGTATTACCGAAGAAGAGTTTGAAAGTTGTTTCCTGAACAAATTCTTTAGTAAGACAAACCCGTCTTGAGAATGACTTCCTAAACGGAGCAAGTTTGAAATATGGAAGTTGG
Source organism: Schistocerca americana (assembly GCF_021461395.2). NCBI lineage: Eukaryota > Metazoa > Arthropoda > Insecta > Orthoptera > Acrididae > Schistocerca > Schistocerca americana. Next base: position 17,146,545 of record NC_060122.1, read on the forward strand.
TCAATGTGGGATTTTTGTGTGCGTGAACTGGCTGACGGATACAAAACGTTCGTAAGAGTTAACACAAGTCACGACGCTAAAGAGCTGCTTACCGGAATTTTTACAACGGGAACATATCCGCTATCTGCCAAATTACACTGATGAATTTTTAGATTTTACTGAAAAGGCAGAACAAGGGAAATTTCAAGGAGTTATGTAAATGCGTTATTTGCAGTATTTTGAATGAGTTACAGCATCTGTAGTTTAATTATAATTATTGTCTGCACAAGATTTTGCGCGTGGAGGTCATCAGACCTCATTAAAAATTTAACTGCTCCTAGAAGTAGGAAATCTAATTATGTACAAGTAAAAGAAGAGTTTTACGAGGTATATTTCGTGGGGTTAAATCTCCAGTAGATGTCATGTTGGAAGGGTCTCGAACATGTTTATGAGAATTAAGTTCCGGGCATAAATTTTGTTATAGTGCAAATATTGGTCAATATCTGATTAAGTTTCCTTTTAAAGCGTTACAAATTCAGCTGGAAAATTCTGCACTATTTCAGTTTTCAAAGTTTCTAATAAGATGTGGCAAAAAGACGAGAAATGATAAAGTTAGCTGACTTCTGGTGTCGGAAAAATTACCTTACAGGAAAGAAATATTTTCTACTGGAAACTGGACAGAGTGCTAGAAATGTCGAACTGAATCAAATGTATTTTTGTTAAAGCTACAAATCAGTTTTTGCTTTGCTATCCTGTTTGTAAATGTATCGATTCCACTGCGGGGGGGGGGGGGGGGCAGGTGGAGCAGGGGGGGGGGGGGGGCGTTCAATGCCTGAACTACGGGGGTTCGGGAAATGGTATGACCGCTGGTAACTGCCCCACAGACGTAGTGCGACAGCTATTGCCGTTCAATTCGGGCGGTGGCTGCGGATGGCCGCGTGTTTCAGTGTAGTGTATGGCCAGTGCAGTCACAAGTTTCTGCAGACGGCCTAAATTTTGACACCCAAACACCGACCGTGCGCTGTGTACGAAATCGTGACAGTGAAGTGCTGTGACAAAATGGGGGGGGGGGGGGGGGAACTGCTGCCAAATGAGTACAACAGCGCTAAAAACGTTTATGAGCAAAGTTCCTTTCAATTTATATGATTTGCGTTTACTTCGGCATTTATTTAATACGTCGTGGTTTTATAACTTGTCTTAGATTTAGAATCAATTTATGCTGATAATATAGGTCATCTCCTAGGACGTACATGCTGCTTCATACACCACCACAAAGATACTTACACTATTGTTCTCACAGTTATTATATTATAATGTAAGCACGCCCAATTTGGTGCAACTTAATGTGCCAAGTTAGCAAGCTAATGTGTCACATTTACGTGTTACGTTTTACAGCGATTAAATATTTTCGGAATGAGCTTTAGGATTAACAGCTTCCAAACGCAATACGCAATTTCAGCAACCAATATCTCAGATAGCAGTGGACTGTAGCTGTCATTCCTGGAAGTAATAGATGTATCAATTTATTATGTTTTATGTCAATTTCATTGTGCAAATGTTTGTTAGAACGTGTCTCCTCCACAATAACACAGCAACTGAATATAGCATGAATACCTCATACACTATGCGGTCAAAATTATCCAGACACCACCAAAAACATACGTTTTTCATATTAGCTGCATTGTGCTGCCACCTACTGCCAGGTACTCTGTATCAGCGATCTCAGCAGTCACTACACATCGTGAGAGAGCAGAATGGGGCGCTCCGCGGAGCTCATGGGCTTCGAACGTGGCCAGGTGATTAGGTGTCACTTGTTTCATACTCTGTACGCGGTACATCCACACTCTTGAACATTCTTAAGTCCACTGCTTGTGATGTGATAGTGAAGTGGAAACGTGAAGAGGGACACGTACAGCACAAAAGTGTACAGACCACCTCGTCTGTTGACTGACAGAGACCGTCGACAGCCGAAGAGGGTCGTAATGTGTAATAGGCAGACATTTATCCAGGAATTCCAAACTGCATCAGGGTCCACTGCAAGTACTATGACTGTTAGGCGGCAGGTGAGAAAACTTGGATTTCATGGTCGAGCGGCTGATCATAAGCCACACATCACGTCGGTAAATGACAAACGACGCCTCGCTTGGTGTAAAGAGCGAAAACATTGGAAGATTGAAGACTGGAAAAACGCTGTGTGGAGTGCCGAATCACGGTAAACAATGTAACGATCCGATGGCAGGGTGTGGGTATGGCAAATGCCCGGTGAATGTGATCTGTCAGCGTCTGTAGTGCCAACAGTACAATTCGGAGGCGGTGGTGTTATGGTGTGGTCGTGTTTTTCATGGAAGGGGCTTGAACCCCTCGTTGTTTTGCAAGGCGTTATCACAGGCCTACATTGATGTTTTATGCACGTTCTTGCTTCCCACTGTTGATGAGCAATTCGGGGATGGGGATTCCATCTTTCAACACCATCGAGCCCCTGTTCATAATGCACGGCGTGTGGCGGAGTGGTTACACGACAGTAACTTCCCTGTAACGGCCTGGCCTGCACAGAGTGCTGACCTGAATCCTACAGAACACCTTTGGGATGTTTTGCAACGCCGACTTCGTGCCAGGCCTCGCCGACCGACATCGCTACCTCTCCTCAGTGCGGCACTCAGTGAAGAATGGGCTGCCATTCCCTAAGAAACCTTCCAGCACCTTATTGAATGCGTGCCTGCAAGAGTGGAAGCTGTCATCAAGGCTAAGGGTGGGCCAACAACATACTGAATTCCAGCATTACCGATGGAGGGCGCCACCTACTTGTAAACCATTTTCAGCTAGGTGTCCAGATACTTCTGGTCACATAGTGTGTCTCGTCATACTGATATAGTTAGCTAATAGGGATCACAACGAATATTGAAAGCCGTCTTAAATTAGGTAATCTTCGGATGTGTCAGCTGACAGGACCACTGCAAAGAGTGCAAGAAGCCGCTTCTATCAAGCTGAGAAAAATACTTGTTTAAACAATATTTAACATTTTGTTGTCTTAGCATTCTTGCGCCAATGCCCTCATGTTAAAACTCATTTGTTTATAAACAAATCTTTTTTATATTTGTTGTGAATGGTCTGTGTGTATCCGCTTGTTTATAACATTTTTCCTATTTAAATATTGTTGCAATAAACTAGTTTAGTGCAGAAAGTGGTCAAATTGTGTCACATTATGTCTGTAGAAGGTAAGAATCATTTATTTTTCGTAGAGATTCCCTTCAGCCAATAAGAATTAAACAGTGGCGGAACACTGCTGGAGTCAACTGCAGACAAACATATTTTAAGTGATGCACTCAAGGGAGCGATTCTAGACATCTTACGTCGAGCTCTGTAAGAAGGGAAAAATGCCTGTGGTAATGTGTGTTATTCTGTTGCGTAGGAGATAGATTTTGGATGATGAACAACTGCTATAAGATTTTAAATTCTGAGACATTTTTACGCTACTTCCTGAAGAAAGCAGACCAGCCCGCGGTCTAGTGAGATATTCTGTCTGGGCGATTGATTCTCGGTGGTTAACTGCCCCTACACGACAGTAATTTTTGAGACACTGGAGTTCAGATTGGGAAGAAGAAACATGTGCTTTTGGTAAAGTATGTTATTCGGTCTTTCAGGTGACTGATTATGGGCGGTGAACAGCCGCTACAATACTCCAACTTCTGAAGGGACTACCGATTGCATTCCGGGATTGAGAATAAACAGAGCATGAGTTTCCATGTCTGTAATTAATTGTTCATTAATGTTTTATTTAGTATTTTTTGGCATTTTATTATTTCGCAATTGCAGCCAGTATATAGACTATTTGAGCGTAGGATCAAAGCTACAGTCAATTATTTGCAGCGATTTAGTTGCTGGGCACGAAAGCAGACGTGTGCGGCTCCGACCGTACGACGTTATAGAGCACTTCTTCAACAGAGCCGTGCATTACCCACTTGCCTAAGATACGAGTAACCGCAGACAAAAGTCGCAATTGGTTTGCTCGTACGGCATGCTGGTTCGAGAAGCGGTTCAGGCAGAATGTCCGCTACGCAACCCACCGCCGGTATAGGAGCGTCTATGTAGGCTGCCACATTCGCTAGTGCGGTGTCCGGACGGAACGAGCCAGAAAACCGGTAAGATTCAGAGAACCGGCGTTCCAGGACTACAGGGTGATAATTCCGCTGTCATCATCGCGAGTCTCGCATAGGAGCAATGAAGATAGCTTATGAGGGAAGAGACCACTTTCAGATTTAAACAGACTGTAGTTTTCCTGCTCACCCAGTTCGCGGAAAGAAAAACACACAGAATGGCCAACGTGACACCTACATCTAGGTCCACACTCTGCCAACCACTGTGAAGTGCATGGCAGAGGGTACTGCCCGTTGTACCAGCTATTAGGGCCTCTTCCCTCTCCAATCACGCGAGGAGCGCGGGAAGAATGATCACATGAACGCCTCAGTGCGCACTCTCACATCCTCGTCATCCCTACTGGTGCGACAGGCAGAATATTGAAGTACGTTCCTGCGGACATCACTTAAAGATGGTTTCTGAAACTCTGTAAATAGGCTTTCCCGCGTCGGCCAGTTCATTTCTATCAGCAGCCCCGTGACATAGTCCCATTAGTATATACGTTCAGTATCTCCTGTTAGTCCTGTTTGGTGCAGGCCCCATACACTTGACGGATATGTTAAGGTGGGTCGCAAGAGCGATGCGTAGGCGACTTCCTGAGTGGCTTGGCTTATTGATACTAGGGAAATGCATGGTGTGCTACCTGCTATGTGGTCGTTCCATTGATAATCCCACAAACTACACACCGGAAGCAGCTACTAGGGTAGCAGAGTACGTGTGGCGTGCACACGGGGGTTTTTTAGGTTAGAGGGACCCCCCCTTTGGCGAAACGATAAAATACCTGACGGCTTACCAGAGAGGACATTATCATCGTTGATAAAGAACGTCCGTCCTCAGAGACCAAAAACAGGAAAAGTTAACGTAATATTGGTAAACTGCAGGAGTATCCAGGGCAAGGTTCCTGAATTAGTATCTCTTATTGAAGGAAATAGTGCGCATATAGTATTAGGAACGGAAAGTTGGTTAAAACCGGAAGTGAACAGTAACGAAATCCTAGACACAGAATGGAATATATACCGCAAGGATAGGATAAACGCCAATGGTGGAGGAGTATTTATAGCAGTAAAGAATTCAATAATATCCAGTGAAGTTATTAGCGAATGCGAATGTGAAATAATCTGGGTTAAGTTAAGTATCAAAGGTGGGTCAGATATGATAGTCGGATGCTTCTATAGACCACCTGCATCAGCAACCGTAGTAGTTGAGCGCCTGAGAGAGAACCTGCAGAACGTCGTGAAGAAGTTTCGTGATCATACTATTGTAATAGGGGGAGACTTCAATCTACCAGGTATAGAATGGGATAGTCACACAATCAGAACTGGAGCCAGGGACAGAGACTCTTGTGACATTATCCTGACTGCCTTGTCCGAGAATTACTTCGAGCAGATAGTTAGAGAACCAACTCGTGAAGCTAACGTTTTAGACCTCATAGCAACAAATAGACCGGAACTTTTCGACTCCGTGAATGTAGAAGAGGGTATCAGTGATCATAAGTCAGTGGTTGCATCAATGACTACAAGCGTAATAAGAAATGCCAAGAAAGGAAGGAAAATATATTTGCTTAACAAGAGTGATAGGGCACAAATCGCAGAATATCTGAGTGACCACCATCAAACGTTCATTTCTGAGGAAGAGGATGTGGAACAAAAATGGAAAAAATTCAGAAACATCGTCCAGTACGCCTTAGATAAGTTCGTACCGACTAAGGTCCAAAGCGAGGGGAAAGATCCACCGTGGTATAACAATCATGTACGAAAGGTACTACGGAAACAAAGAAAGCTTCATCATAGGTTTAAGAGTAGTCGAATCATAGCTGATAAGGAAAAGCTGAACGAAGCGAAAAAGAGCGTAAAGAGAGCAATGAGAGAAGCATTCAACGAATTCGAACATAAAACATTGGAAAACAATCTAAACAAGAACCCTAAAAAGTTTTGGTCATATGTAAAATCGGTAAGCGGATCTAAATCCCCTATTCAGTCACTCGTTGACCACGATGGCACCGAAACAGAGGACGACCGAAGAAAGGCAGAAATACTGAATTCAGTGTTCCGAAACTGTTTCACTGCGGAAAATCGTAACACGGTCCCTGACTTCAGCCGTCGCACGGACGCCAAAATGGAAAATATTGAAATAAACGATATCGGAATTGAAAAACAACTGCTATCACTTAGTAGCGGAAAAGCATCCGGACCAGACGAGATACCCTTAAGATTCTACAGTGATTATGCTAAAGAACTTGCCCCCTTTCTATCAGCAATTTATCGTAGATCGCTGGAAGAACGTAAAGTACCTAGCGACTGGAAGAAAGCGCAGGTCGTTCCCATTTTCAAGAAGGGTCATAAATCAGATGCGAATAATTATAGGCCTATTTCGCTTACGTCAATCTGTTGTAGAATAATGGAACATGTTTTGTGTTCTCGTATTATGACGTTCTTAGATAATACAAATCTCCTTCATCATAACCAACATGGATTCCGCAAACAGAGATCATGTGAAACTCAGCTCGCCCTATTTGCCCAAGAAATTCACAGTGCCGTAGACACTGGCGAGCAGATTGATGCCGTATTCCTGGACTTCAGGAAGGCATTTGATACGGTTCCGCACTTACGTTTAGTGAAAAAAATACGAGCTTATGGAATATCGGACCAGGTTTGTGATTGGATTCAGGATTTCCTAGAAGAAAGAACACAACATGTCATTCTTAACGGTTCAAAATCTGCAGATGTAGAGGTAATTTCGGGAGTACCGCAGGGAAGCGTGATAGGACCTTTATTGTTTACAATATACATAAATGACTTAGTTGACAACATCGGTAGCTCCGTGAGGCTATTTGCAGATGACACAGTTGTCTACAAGAAAGTAGCAACATCAGAAGACTCGTACGTACTCCAGGAGGACCTGCAGAGGATTAATGCATGGTGCGACAGCTGGCAGCTTTCCCTAAACGTAGATAAATGTAATATAATGCGCATACATAGGGGCAGAAATCCATTCCAGTACGATTATGCCATAGGTGGTAAATCATTGGAAGCGGTAACGACCGTAAAATACTTAGGAGTTACTATCCGGAGCGATCTGAAGTGGAATGATCACATAAAACAAATAGTGGGAAAAGCAGGCGCCAGGTTGAGATTCATAGGAAGAATTCTAAGAAAATGTGACTCATCGACGAAAGAAGTAGCTTACAAAACGCTTGTTCGTCCGATTCTTGAGTATTGCTCATCAGTATGGGACCCTTACCAGGTTGGATTAATAGAAGAGATAGACATGATCCAGCGAAAAGCAGCGCGATTCGTCATGGGGACATTTAGTCAGCGCGAGAGCGTTACGGAGATGCTGAACAAGCTCCAGTGGCGGACACTTCAAGAAAGGCGTTACGCAATACGGAGAGGTTTATTATCGAAATTACGAGAGAGCACATTCCGGGAAGAGATGGGCAACATATTACTACCGCCCACATATATCTCGCGTAATGATCACAACGAAAAGATCCGAGAAATTAGAGCAAATACGGAGACTTACAAGCAGTCGTTCTTCCCACGCACAATTCGTGAATGGAACAGGGAAGGGGGGATCAGATAGTGGTACAATAAGTACCCTCCGCCACACACCGTAAGGTGGCTCGCGGAGTATAGATGTAGATGTAGATGTAGAACTGTTACACCCAGCTGACCAATTCCAACTGTAATTCGCTGATGCTGTATTTGTAGGATACTTGGTTTTTTTTGTTTCGTAAAGTGCACAGTTTAGCATTTCTGAACATTTATAGTAAGCTGTCAACCTTTGCATCACTTCGAAAACTTACCAAGATCTGAATGAATATTTGTGTAGCTTTCTTCAGGCTGTACTACAATATAGGTAAACGCATCATTTGCGAAATATATGACGATACTGTTAATATCGTCTACAATAACACTGAAATGCAACATGAATCGTGAAGGGCCGATACACTTCTCCAGAAGACGTGTTGCATCCTCCATACCGAGAAATCGTCAGTCCAGTCATAAATTGCGCTCGTCACGCGATACTACTGTACTTTCGACAATAACCGTCGTGTCAAATACTTTTCGGAAGTAAAGTAATACTACGTCTTCGTGACTGCCTCGTTACGTGACTTTCAGGATGTCGTGTCAGAAAAGAGCAAGTTGGACACAATTTTTTTTTTTTTTTTTTTTTTTTTTTTGTTCGGGGGCTCTGTGCTATATTACGATTAAAATGAGACGCAGCTCAGCTCCAAATTCTGTATAGAGTCTGACAGGGATGCCATTCCTCAGACGAAGAAATTTCAGCTGTTTCTCAACGCCACCTACACTAATAGCGATACCTCTCATCTTTGCAGTCGTGCGTGTAGTAAAGATTAAACTGGAGCAGCACATCTGTATCTCGGTACGTATGGAAACGGAGTTCAGTGGCTCAACTTTTGCTTTACTACCTTCAGTTTCATTTCTTGTGTCATTTGTGAGTGAACAGAGAGTAATACGGTGCCACTGGCAGCGTTAACGTAAGACCAGAATTTCTTTATGTTTTGTGAGAGATTTTTCGATAATATTCTGCAGAACGCATTACTCTCTCGACAGCCTTTCGTGCAGCACTTGTCTGTCTACAGCCCGCTGCTTTCCTTTACAATTATCGCTATGCAGCAGTCGCTGTTTGTTTGTTTACAGTGACTGTATACCACAGAGGGTGGCTCCCTCCGGGAACTGCTTTTTGACAGAAGTGCCTGCTGTGCACCACGGCCGCGGCCACGGCCGCGGCTCCGCCACGCCGCCTGCAGCTCCGCTCCCTCCGCCGCCCTCTGCTTTCACACCCGCTGCTCGCTGAGGCGCTGCCGTGTTTTCACTGCTGCGGAAGTCACAGGCTTCTGCCTGAGCTCAGTGAACCTGCGCGTGTTTTCCAGCAAGAAAAGCACAGACGCCTGCCTACTCACCCACCCAGTACTGCGAGCACTACTGCCACCTGTCTCGTCGGCGGCAACGACGCGCCGTAGCGTGTCCGATGCACAGAGTGCTCCTAACCAGGCGGCGGACGTCCAGACTGCGCCGCACGATTAGCGTCAGTGTCGCGGCTAGCGGGCGGGCGGGGGCGGGCACCGGCGCTGGCGCAGCGGCGCACGGAGGGCCGAGGCGCGAGCCAGCGGCCAGCACCAGAGAGCAGGCAGCCGGCCTGGGCCTCGACCGCGCGACCGCAGCAACAGTGCTGCCCGCTCCTCTCGACGACTGCCGCCACGTCACAGGAATACGGAGAGGCCTCATTCCGCACCGGGGCTGAAGAACACGATGCGGAAGTTTGAATTAACTGGCGATTTGCGAATTGGTTCGGCTAGAAGCCGAAGGCCAATTGCGCCAAAAGTTTTGAAGAAGTTGCTGTTGCCACGACTGAGAATGACGGATGCAATGTCCGACCTTCGAGTAGCCGAACATTTCGTAACCACCGTTGTTTCTGGCAGGTTTAGAGCAATCTCTAGTGCGGTTTCAACCTCTCGTCGATGCAGATGGCCGTCACAGTGAGCAGCGTTTGTAACCTTCAACGTAAAAATGGTACACAAACAACAAATGTTACAGTCTCTTGTGGAACTCGAAATGCGTTCCTTTTAACGGTTTATTCGTTGCTTCGCTTACGCATAACCTCACACGTGTTTCCACAAAGTTTCACTGTCCTGCGATCACTAGTATTTGATGGGGGCCCTCTCAAGTAGCGAAAGTTTAATAATTGCCGTACTGTATGTAACTCTCTTCGGTTTACCACTCATTGAAACACTGATATGTGGTCGATTCTTTTTGACTGAAAGCGTTTTCCGTCTTTAACTCACATCTCTCGTTCTTTAACCCAAATTTCAAAGCTTCCGCTCCCAGCTAAAACAAAAAATGTCGCGTTAGCTAATAAGAAAGCAAACAATATTGTCGTATTTCTTTAGTGCGGAAGATAACGAAAGAATACCTTAGATTCTATATCGATGATGTACAAAAGTGTACTCTCGTACCGCTTGGAAGCAATCGAGAGGATGTCGGTACGGATGACCGGTATCCTCTTTCTACAACACAAATGCACGCGTGGGTTAATATGATTCTTTATTTACATGAGCATTTACTTACCTTCTGTCATACAAGCTCATCAGTAATAGTCCTCTTGCAGACAACATAGGTAATCTTGCTATTACAAACTTTAGTTTCGCTACTACAAACAGCATAGTGAACGCATTATTGTGGCCAAGATAGACACGAAGCCCACGCCTACTACAGTAGTACAAGTTTATATGCCAACTAGCTCTGCAGATGATGAAGAAATTCAAGAAATGTATGATGAGATAAAAGAAATTATTCAGGTAGTGAAGGGAGACGAAAATTTAATAGTCATGGGTGACTCGAATTCGAGAGTAGGAAAAGAGAGAGAAGGAAACATAGTAGGTGAAAATGGATTGGGGGTAAGAAATGAAAGAGGAAGCCGCCTGGTACAATTTTGCACAGAGCATAACTTAATCATAGCTAACACTTGGTTCAAGAATCATAAAAGAAGGTTGTATACATGGAAGAATCCTGGAGATACTAGAAGGTATCAGATAGATTACCTAATGGTAAGACAGAGATTTAGGAACCAGGTTTTAAATTTTAAGACATTTCCATGGGCAGATGTGGACTCTGACCACAATCTATTGGTTATGAACTTAAGATTAAAATTGAAGAAACTGCAAACAGGTGGGAATTTAAGGAGATGGGACCTGGATAAACTGAAAGAACCAGAGGTTGTACAGAGTTTCAGGGAGAGCATAAGGGAACAATTGACAGAAATGGTGGAAAGAAGTACAGTAGAAGAAGACTGGGTAGCTCTGAGGGATGAAGTAGTGAAGGCAGCAGAGGATCAAGTAGGTAAAAAGACGAGGGCTAGTAGAAATCCTTGGGTAACAGAAGAAATATTGAATTTAATTGATGAAAGGAGAAAATACAATAATGCAGTAAATGAAGCAGGCAAAAAGGAATACAAACGTCTCAGAAATGAGATTGACAGGAAGTGCAAAATGGCTAAGCAGGGATGGCTAGAGGACAAATGTAAGGATGTAGAGGCTTATCTCACTAGCGGTAAGATAGATACTGCCTACAGGAAAATTAAAGAGACCTTTGGAGAAAAGGGAATAACTTGTATGAATATCAAGAGCTCAGATGGAAACCCAGTTCTAAGCAAAGAAGGGAAAGCAGAAAGGTGGAAGGAGTATATAGAGGGTCTATGTACTTGAGGACGATATAATGGAAATGGAAGAGGATGTAGATGAAGATGAAATGGGAGATACGATACTGCGTGAAGAGTTTGACAGAGCATTGAAAGACCTGAGTCGAAACAAGGTCCCAGGAGTAAACAACATTCCATTAGAACTACTGACAGCCTTGGGAGAGTCAGTCCTGACAAGACTCTACCATCTGATGACTAAGATATATGGGACAGGCGAAATACCCTCAGACTTCAAGAAGAATATAATAACTCCAACCCCAAAGAAAGCAGGTGTTGACAGATGTGAAAATTACCGAACTATCAGTTTAATAAGATATGGCTGCAAAATACTAACGCGAATTTCTTACAGACGAATGGAAAAACTGGTAGAAGCCAACCTCGGGGAAGATCAGTTTGGACTTCGTAGAAATATTGGAACACGTGAGGCAATACTGACCTTACGACTTATCCTAGAGGAAAGATTAAGGAAAGGCAAACCTACATTTCTAGCATTTGTAGACTTAGAGAAAGCTTTTGACAATGTTGACTGGAATACTCTCTTTCAAATTCTAAAGGTGGCTGGGGTAAAATACAGGGAGCCAAAGGCTATTTACAATTTCTACAGAAACCAGGTGGCAGTTATAAGAGTCGAGGGGCATGAAAGGGAAGCAGTGGTTGGGAAGGGAGTGAGACAGGATTGTAGCCTCTCCCCGATGTTATTCAATCTGTATATTGAGGAAGCAGTAAAGGAAACAAAAGAAAAATTCGGAGTAGGTATTAAAATCCATGGAGAAGAAATAAAAACTTTGAGGTTCGCCGATGACATTGTAATTCTATCAGAGACAGCAGAGGACGTGGAAGAGCAGTTGAAAGGTATGGACAGTCTCTTGCAAGGAGGATATAAGATGAACATCAACAAAAGCAAAACGAGGATAATGGAATGTAGTCAAATTAAGTCGGGTGATGATGAGGGAATTAGATTAGGAAATGAGACACTTAAAGTAGTGAAGAAGTTTTGCTATTTGTGGAACAAAATAACTGATGATTGTCGAAGTAGAGAGGTTATAAAATGTAGACTGGCAATTGCAAGGAAAGCGTTTCTGAAGAAGAGAAATTTGTTAACATCGAGTATAGATTTAAGTGTCAGGAAGTCGTTTCTGAAAGTATTTGTATGGAGTGTAGCCATGTATGGAAGTGAAACGTAGACGATAAATAGTTTGGACAAGAAGAGAATAGAAGCTTTCGAAATGTGGTGTTACAGAAAAATGCTGAAGATTAGATGGGTAGATCACATAACTAATGATGAAGTATTGAATAGAATTGGGGAGAAGAGGAGTGGCACAACTTGACAAAAAGAAGGGACGGGTTAATAGGACATCTTCTGAGGCATCAAGGGATCACAAATTTAGCATTGGAGGGCAGCGTGGAGGGTAAAAATCGTAGAGGGAGACCAAGAGATGAATACACTAAGCAGATTCAGAAGTATGTGGGTTGCAGTAAGTACTGGGAGATGAAGAAGCTTGCACAGGATAGAGTAGCATGGAGAGCTGCATCAAACCAGTCTCAGGACTGAAGACCACAACAACAACAACAGTTTCGCTATAGACACTACTCTGGTCGCTATGCACTGACGTAGTCTGTGACGTGAACTGAGCCCACTCTGTGTGTGAGGAAGTGTGTCAATCAGGCCCTGCGGTCAGTGGTGGCAGTCTACATACACGATCTCCAGGGACCGTTAGCGGCCTACTGCTTGTGGTGTCTGATACAGCACATACTATTGATCTTCGCACTACGTCTTTGACGACCAGGGATTGACGACAGCTTACGCCAGCACACGAAGATCGAAAGGAATTTCAAAACGTTGTAGCCGAGCAGTTCTAGGTGCTTCAGTTCCGAACCGCGCTGCTGCTACGGTCGCAGATTCGAATCCTACCTGGGGCACCGATGTGTGTGATGTCCTTAGGTTTGTTAGGTTTAAGTAGTTTTAAGTTCTGGGGGATTGATGACCTCAGATGTTAAGTCCCATAGCGCTCAGAGCCATTTGAACCATTTGAATTTCAAAATGATGTAGACAAGGTGTTTGTTTGCTGCCTACACTGCGCTTGTCCGTCCTCTTCTGGGATACTGCTCAGCAGTATCGGGTCCTTAACAGGTAGGATTGTCAGAAGACATAGAAAATGTTCAGAGACGGGTGGGCCGTTTTGTACTACCGTAAAATACGGGTTGGGGGAGAGTGTCGTGGATAAAATATGGGAGGTGGGATATCAACCATTAAAATGAAGGCGTTTCTCGTTCCAGTGAGATCCTTGCACAAAATTTTAGTTACCAATTTCCTCCTCCGAATATGAAAATATTTCATTGCCTCCCATCTACATTGGGATAAGTGATTACTGCAATAAAATAAGACAAATCTGAGATTATGCGGAAGGATTTAGGTGTCCACTTTTCTCAGGTACTATTCAAGAATAGAGTGGTCGAGAAAGCCTCAGGGTGATTCTGTGAACCCTCTAGCAATAACTCGAGTATAAATTGCAGTGTAGTCATGTAGACGTATCGTTGGTGGCTGGAGCCGCTGGCCATGCTGCCTGGAAGCCTTGCAATGCCCCCCCCCCCTCCCTGTCTCCCTGCACATAACCCACAGCGATAACTTCAGAAATGCTCTGGTGCTCTGAACACAGCAGGCTCTCTTTTTCACCGAGGCTTCTCATGCTGACTGTCTCTTTTTTGCTGGTTAAGTATTTCATAGCTATTATCATGTGTCACAAGGCCGCCCCTAACGTCGGGAGTGTACGCTATTTGACCACTGACTCTGTTTCAACCATTGTTGACACCTATGATCTATATATGGGGTTGAAGCCATTGACTAGTCGTTTTACTTTTGTATTGTGGTTTTTCGTTCCAATACCTGGTTACAGTCCACCCAGGCGTCTGATTTCCCCTATACCATTACACCTTAAGGCATTCCTTTATCTGCCAACTGGCGAAGCACCCAATGGGGGCCAAGCAACCTCACATTGGTATTACAGCCTTTGGGGCTCAGTATTCGTTTGTTGAGTACGGGCTTGGCCACTGTGGGGTTCCTGAACTGGGGACTGGAAAGCGCGAACAGACCTCTGTTACAGAAAGCTGTGGGCGTGCTTCAGCGACCGTCGTGTGCCACAGCATTGGAACATTGTGTCACAGGGAATGGGTATCTCGACCTGACCATCCAGATCGCAAGGATGGCAAAAACCTCTAAAAATCTCAAGGTGTGCTGCATGCTGATGAGATGCATCGCTATTGATGGGGAACAGTCATTAGTGGGCAACCTCTGAGGAACCTGCTGCACTTCTGATGTATAAGGCTTATCTAGGTATGCAGGGCTCTGTGTAGGTGGACTTTCATTTCCCTAGCTCCTCGTTGGACTGGAACGGATCATTCCAAATTTTCCATTCCTCCACTGGAAGGTACCAATACCTAGTCTAACAAGAGTGCTCTGGCAGTCAGTCCTTCTGATTGAGTCAGTGGTAACAGAATGCAGTCCATTTTTCAGAATATGTTTATAATATTTAAAAGAAATAAAGGAAGTTTCGATAAAGTTTCACCATTGTACAACCGGGAAGTTTTAGACAGAATTACTGGAACGTCAAAAATCTGTTAAGAGCTTGCAGAACGGGACCTTGTTGATCGAAAGGTTTAGTTACAAACAAGTGAAGAACCTCCAGAAAGCTCAATGCCTCAGGGAGTTTGCAACTGAAACTATTGTAGTTCACGCTGTTGTGTAGTTCAAAGACGTGAATCGCAGGCGTGCGGTTGACATTCGCCAAGAGAAAATAAAGCTGAGTGGTCCCAGGAAGGCACTCTTGATGTGCAAAACATTATGAAAAGGTTGGATGGCGACCTTGTGAAACTGGACTCATTAACCCTCACATATAACAGTACCATACTTACAGAGCATTTCAAAGCACATTTTCTTCACTTAAGCGTATGGCCTTATTTCCTAAACCCAATGTCCTGTTTTAACTGCCAGCACTTTGGGCACACTACTCTTGGTTGTAAGAGAGAAGTCACTCGTGGAAAATGTGGTAAAGCAACCCACGACAGACTTGGTTGTTCCTCTCTTCCAAAGTGTGTCAACTGCTGTGGGGATCATCCTGTCTGGAGTAGGGGCTGTAGTGATTCCTTGAAGAACAGTAGATCCAGGAGTTAAGAAAGACAGAGCGCATCTCATGTGGTGAAACCAAAAAGATACAAGGCCAGGCAGTCACCATCCTTTGCTGCCTCCTTTGCGTCTGTATTCAAGCAGCCAGTCCAGAAAACCGATACCACTGCACAAATGGGGGTTACTAGTGTCAGCTCTAGTATGTGCATTTGTCAATGGACTTCTGCTACTGCAGCTACTTTAAAGCTTGCCCTAGCCCCCCACACGCTACCCAGAACTTTAGAAAAGGCTGTGGTTGCTGACTCTCCAAAGATCAAGTTTTGTCCAGCTGCCACTTACGCAGTTGTAGCTACGCAGTTGCCACGAACAAAATAAAAACAAAGGCGAAGAACTGCCGACTGACAAGAGATGGGAAACACACAATCTGATGATGGTGACATCATACTGTCTGATGCTTCTCTTAACTCTTCTTCATAGGCAATGGACCTTGAAGTCAGAGTTGGGTAATCATCTCGCCATATGACTGAGACTACACTCATTGCGGGCTCCCCACCCTGGTAGAAAGTCAGGATCAAAATGCTGCCCCATAATAGGTGGAACATTTTTGGGTTCAGGACCCATGGTTTTTTGTGTCATCGGCCTCCCTTGGTCAACACTTTTTTTCTGACCCCTACAATATTATGTTTCGAGGCCTGAGGATGTTTTTCGTTTTCTTTTTCCTTTTCCATCTCCAATGGTCAAAGGTTGGAAGAGGATCTCAGAGTCTGTTCAGGCTGCCAATACGTGTTCAGAATCAAAACTCTGAGAAACGTCCACTGAAATTTGATGAATGAATCAGTCCTTGAAGAATTCGAGGCTTCTCTGCCAACAAATCTTACTCCCAAGTCCAAGGAAACTTGGCGCCGGCCGGAGTGGCCGAGCGGTTCTAGGCGCTACAGTCTGGAACCGTGAGACCGCTACGGTCGCAGGTTCGAATCCTGCCGCGGTAATGGATGTGTGTGATGTCCTTAGGTTAGTTAGGTTTAAGTAGGTCTAAGTTCTAGGGAACTGATGACCTCAGAAGTTAAGTCCCACAGTGCTCCGAGCCATCTGAACCATTTGAACCAAGGAAACATTAGTCATGTAACCTCTTCACAATGTATGGCGTACAGCGTCATGCAGCCAATGAGAGAGGATGAAAGTCGTGTTTTCTGGCGCCTTTAAATAACCAGAACATATCGGCTATGGGAGTTAAACCTGAAAGAAAATCCTGGTCCTCCTAGAAAGGGAGTTGATAACCAACTTTCGTAAAACACTCATTACTCCTAGTGCCCCAAGGAGCCTCAGAGACAGGATGGTCCCAGATGTCAACGACGAAGTTATGAAAAATGACAAATGAAAATAGACAACTAATATATCAAAGTAGCAACCTGGAATGTCAGAGGAATTTCACAAAAAGGGATAGAACTAGCAAATGTACTAAAAGGCATGAACATCGATGCTCTAGCAATCACAAAACGAAAAAAAATGAGAGGTAATAAATACCCGTATGTAGGTGATTACATTATATTCAGTAGCGGAGTTGAACAAAAGGAAAGAGCAAGCAAAGGTGTGGTAGTACTCCTGCATAAGAAGTGGGAAGAAGAGATCAAAGATTGCACATACGAAAACGAAAGAATACTCATAGTCAGTATGAGACTGAGAAGAGACAACGCCACATTTATAAGCATATATGCACCAAAAGATGAAAAAAGGATGAATCTAGAAGCTTCTATGAGGAACTACAGAAGACCTTAAATAAATACAGTGACAGAAATAATTCAAAAGCCAAGATCGCTTAAATACTGTTTACTGGATAACTGGTTTCAACACACTAAAGTTGCCATCATCGGATCTGTGAAGATATAACATGACAGGTTTGAGGGAGGGATTACATGAGTTACACTATATACATTACTATTAGTACAGTACCACATACCTGAATGTACCTTAACATTTGTAAACCATTTGGATTAACGGTACATGAGGCAGACCAGCTGATATAAAATCATTGTCACAAAAAAATAAAAAACAGCTGCTCTCATGGTCATTCTTTACATCAGATATGTAAAGCCGAAGTCATAAGATAAAACTATGTGGTACATGACCGCTGCTCGACTAACAACGGTCAGCATCACACTGCCCTGTTCCGCGCTGGTTACCTGCTGCAATTCTAGTGGTTCACAACCAGCCATTAGATAACGCTGCCCAAGCAATGCACACACAGTCCCACGGTGTAACCGCTCATTACTACTAGAATACAACTTTACTATTACTGCTAATCAAATATCCATGCAAAGAACACTTTTGTATACACTTACTGTACATACTATACATGCTATGCATACTATACGTACTATGAAGTATGTCAATTGCAGAATAAAATCATCTGAAGCAAAGGCATTACCCATATTAGCGCCATACAAAACTACATATTATAACTTACCCTTATTCGTATATGGAAATCAGGTATTTACACATAATAAGCTGTTCATAACACGAGTTAGATACAATGTGACGAGTGATTAAAACCTATATGCTAGGCTTTACCTGTCTGGGCACTATGGTCTTAGGTATTGTAAACGCTAAAAAGTACTAACGTGCTATAAAAGGCTCTCACCATCTATACACTCATTATGAATGTAGTACAGTCCGACTATGAAACCCTGCATAGGCACACGAAATTAAGGAAGGCCAGGTCAGAAGAAAACCGAAGGGGCACGGGAACGGGGCGGAGAAAACAGACATGAGCACCAAAATGCACAGCCACTCCACGTGTGCTCTCATCGGCGTGGAACTCAACTCACCGAATGGGGAGTAATGGAAAACATATTACTACGATACCAAGAACACCCCATTCTGGTTGGGCATACACACATATATCTGAAGAATACAGAAACGTGACGAAGACACATTTGGTGGGCAATGGTAATCATCAACCCAAGATTTACTGGTGAGGCTGACCAACAACACGTCAGACCTCATAACAAACATTTACAATAACATTACAGGCCACGCCCTACGAAAAACGTGACCAATAAATGACATTAACAGTACTCTATAGGTGGTTTTCCGAGCATAACAGGTACACAATACCCATCATAATGTGTGACTAGGCCGCACATGATCTCTAGAGCACTGCATCAAATATGTCAAAGACATTATGGTCCGTCGATTCCAATTGGTCGTTCAACAAGTTGCTTGGAAACCTCTTTCTGTTTTTGTAAATTTCGATATTTTCCAAAACATTGAGTTTGCTTCCTTTAGGTGCTTTAGGCAAGATTTTCATACTTTGTTGCATATCAGTAATTTTATGGTTCGAGTCCCACATATGGGAACCCAAAGCAAACTTATTGTGGGCATTCATGTGCTCACGAAAGTGCGTAAAAAACGATCTCCCTGTTTATCCCACATAAAAGCCTTCAAACCTGCCACATTGTAATCTGTATACCCCTGTGTTTCTAAATTTATAAGTGCTGTCTTCAATCGTATGCCTGTTTCTAACGCAAACTATTTTTTTGTGCTAAATGCCTGGACCACGCCGGACTTGTGAAACTGCCAGTCTATTTTGTCAGAAAATGGTCCTTGATATGTCATTGGAACATACTTTTTACCCCCACTATTGTCAGATGGCCTTTCCTTCTTATCCCTGCTCTTTTAAATTTTTGTGTACAACCTGTCCACCATGGCCGCATCGCAACCATTGCTACAGGCTATATGCTTGAGGACATCTATATCTTGCATAGCGTTGCTCTGTTGGAATGTCAGCTTTAAGAGCCTATGTATCATTGAGGAATCCAACCATCCATTGAAGTATAAAAAGTCCTCGCCAGTAAATCTTGGGTTGATGATTACCATTGCCCACCAAATGTGTCTTCGTCACGTTTCTATATTCTACAGATATATGTGTGTATGGCCAACCAGAATGGCGTTTTCTTGGTATCGTAGTAATATGTTTTCCATTACTCCCCATTCGGTGAGTTGAGTTCCACGCCGATGAGAGCACACGTGGAGTGGCTGTGCATTTTGGTGCTCATGTCTGTTTTCTCCGCCCCGTTCCCGTGCCCCTTCGGTTTTCTTCTGACCTGGCCTTCCTTAATTTCGTGTGCCTATGCAGGGTTTCATAGTCGGACTGTACTACATTCATAATGAGTGTATAGATGGTGAGAGCCTTTTATAGCACGTTAGTACTTTTTAGCGTTTACAATACCTAAGACCATAGTGCCCAGACAGGTAAAGCCTAGCATATAGGTTTTAATCACTCGTCACATTGTATCTAACTCGTGTTATGAACAGCTTATTATGTGTAAATACCTGATTTCCATATACGAATAAGGGTAAGTTATAATATGTAGTTTTGTATGGCGCTAATATGGGTAATGCCTTTGCTTCAGATGATTTTATTCTGTAATTGACATACTTCATAGTATGTATAGTATGCATAGCATGTATAGTATGTACAGTAAGTGTATACAAAAGTGTTCTTTGCATGGATATTTGATTAGCAGTAATAGTAAAGTTGTATTCTAGTAGTAATGAGCGGTTACACCGTGGGACTGTGTGTGCACTGCTTGGGCAGCGTTATCTAATGGCTGGTTGTGAACCACTAGAATTGCAGCAGGTAACCAGCGCGGAACAGGGCAGTGTGATGCTGACCGTTGTTAGTCGAGCAGCGGTCATGTACCACATAGTTTTATCTTATGACTTCGGTTTTACATATCTGATGTAAAGAATGACCATGAGAGCAGCTGTTTTTTATTTTTTTGTGACAATGATTTTATATCAGCTGGTCTGCCTCATGTACCGTTATATCCAAATGGTTTACAAATGTTAAGGTACATTCAGGTATGTGGTACTGTACTAATAGTAACGTATATAGTGTAAGTCGTGTAAGCCCTCCCTCAAACCTGTCATGGTATATCTTCACAGATCCGATGATGGCAACTTTAGTGTGTTCAAACCAGTTATCCAGTAAACAGTATTTAAGCGATCTTGGCTTCTGAATTATTTTTAAAATAAGTGATCGCCCCACTACGCACAATGTGTTCACTGCATAATACAGTGATGCTGATCGGGTTATTATGATGGCTATTTCAATATCAGAATAGGATATATACCAGTAACGATTATTATAGACCCTTTTCGGGAAAGTATGTAATGAAAGTGGCAAAAAAATATTAGGCCGAAGTGATTTTGCCGCTTATGCTAGTCTAAAAATAACAAACTCACTTTTTAATAAAAGAGATATACATAGCTGTACTTGGGCCAGTGGAAAACTTAGATACATAACTGACTAAATTTTAGTAAATGAGAAGCTAGTGTGTCAGATAAGGAATACAAGAGTTTATAGAGGACAAGAGACAAGATCAGATCATTTTCTAATAATCTCCAGGTTAGACCTTTTTGCGAAATGATATAAAATGAAAAAATAAATAAGTAACCAACAAGATGAAAGCGTTTATAAAGTGTATTTTCTGGAGGACAGGATCAAATAGCTAAACCAAATCAGATTGAACAAAGAGCTAGCAAATTTGTAAATTAAAGACAATATAGAAGGAGAATGGCAAAATCCAAAGAACGTGATACAGAGAGTAGCAGAAGCAGCGCTCTGAAATCTGTTAAAATAAAACAGAATGCAAGTATAAAATAAATAAGCATTTGCACAGCTGAAATGATGCAGTCTTATAAGGAGAGAAGAAATACTGCTAAATGAATTGTAAGAAAGGCACACCAAGATTAATGGGATAGATTTATTTGTAATATTAAGAATAATGTTCATGGGAGACAGCAAGTAGCCTATAAGGTTTCAAAAACTTAGAACACAAACAGAAAGAGAAGGTACAAATAAACAATATTGAAGATGAACAGTGGGTAAATTTGTTGGATGTTGTCCACTTGTTGCTCATAGGGTGTCTAAAGGATGCTACATTCTCAGAACGCTATACAACAATTCAAACAAATAACATTAGCAGTTTTATTTCTATAAAGCAACTAACTATACTTAACTTTGAGATTTACAAGTAGTAGTCACAAACGAGGAGTGACATGCAATATAAGTTAGAGTCTTAGCTACGTGTAATGTTCCTGGAAGTTGACACTTGTCACTAATATTGCTCGGCGAATCCTGTCCAATGTTGTTCGTATGTGGAGCCGATCTGAGCGGCCGAGGCTGGCAGGAGCAGCGCTTATATTCACTTCTTGCAGGGGCCGCTCCTGGCGCACCTCGGTCCTTGTCAGTGGGCTATTGGCCGACATTTCCTCACCGCCTTCTCCGGTTTTCCCTTCTTCGTCTTCGGTCTGGCACTTGTGGTTATGCCAGAACATTCCTCCCTCATTCAAAGTCGTGGACCGTCATCGTGTATGGAGTGCGACCATGGCAGGGGATGCAGGAGTGTGGTGTAATGTCGGGCCGGAAGCTGTGGCTACAGGAGACATCAACCTTCCAGCTGCACCCCGCCATTTGGCCTGAGCTCTGGCGGAAACGTCCCCCGGGAAAAGAACAGAAGTGTACGCATCCGCCTCCTCGTGCCATGAACCAGATGAAGAAGGTGGGAGCTGCTGCTCTGCAGGCGGCTCCAGCTCCATTGGTAGGGCGAGAGGAGGCAGAGGAGGCGAAGGCTCCGTCTCCGTGGGGTCACCCCGCAGTCTCGTGGTGACACCCTCTGGTGGCTGCTGTGCCTGCACTGTCCTCTGAACTTGTGAATCTGGGGGAACAGAGACTGAAAGATAAAGGTATACACGACAGAGATTGG
The DNA here is from genome assembly GCF_021461395.2 of Schistocerca americana. Classification (NCBI taxonomy): domain Eukaryota; kingdom Metazoa; phylum Arthropoda; class Insecta; order Orthoptera; family Acrididae; genus Schistocerca; species Schistocerca americana. The sequence continues at coordinate 17,168,769 of NC_060122.1, forward strand.
TTTTGATGGTGGTACTGCAAGCTGCCTGGACCTGAAAGAAGATACATGCAAGAGCTAAGTCGATGGATGATCTCGCCTCGTGCCCTCCATCTGCTGCCGCTAAAAATCCTGTAAACGACAATATCATACGGCGCAAAGTGATACTTGCAGCCTTCCTTTGGCACTGGACGCTGAGGAGGGTGGAGCAGATGGAGTAGTATCCTATGGAGGTGGCCTCGAGCAATTCCGCCAGTGATGGTCCATCTCGTGGGTATCAATGATACGAGGCAAGAAACAGTTGCAGTGCTTGATCCCCTGTGTGTGCAGAGGGTGTTGTCTGACGCTATTACTTCAGGTAAGCCTTCTAGGCAAAAAATCAATGACAACACTAGAACTGTGCTACGGGATGTTGTCGAGTTCACTGCCACAGCAAAAGGAAACTTGTTATATGAGTCCACCACAATCAACCGACGTGTGTTCCAAAAAGGTCCCGCAAAATCTATGTGCATACAATGCCATGGCGATTGGGACTTAGTCCAAACAAAGAACACTTGTGGTGGAGTGGATTGATTTTCCGCACATGTGTGACCATGTGTCGTCATCTGTTCTATTTGGGTGTCCATAACCAGCCAAGTACAGTGTCGACGCGCTAACTGTTTCGTGCGAAAAATCCCCCAGTGTCCTTGGTGCAGTAACTGCAACACTTCTTTTTGCAAAGCTTTAGGTGACTGTCCATTGTCATTTTGAACAAGAATGCCACCTTTCTGTACAGCGAGGCTATGCTGATGTGCAAAGTATCGGCACACTACAGAGTTCTTTATGCAAAGCAAGGAATGAGGCCGAGATGTGCGAATTTAGCTGAGAAAAATGTTCAAATCTGGATCCGCGTCCATGGCCTGTGCCATTTTCTTATAGTTCGGCGGAAAAGACTTAAGCAATTCAGAAACCTTAGCTTCGATGTGACAACAAGATGCAGCAGAAGCGTCAGAGTCTGCGTCAGGGCAATCGGATGGCGTGAAAGTGCGTCCGCATTACAACGTTGAGCTGTCGGACGATACATAATCTCGTACTGGTACTGGGACAATAACGAAGCCCATCGTTGCAATTTTTGGGCAGTTCGTACAGCAACCGTGTCGTCGAATGAAACACGGACTGCAAAGGCTTGTGATCTGTTACTAAGTAGAATTTTCTGCCGTACAAATAGTGGTGGAATTTGGTGACACCATAGACAATAGCCAAAGCTGCTTTTTCAATTTTTGAATAGTTACACTGAGCTTTGGACAACACTTTTGATGAGAAAGCGATAGGTCTGTCTTTATCACCAATTCTGTGTGAAAGCACTGCACTGATTCTGTATGAGGAAGCATCAACTTACAATTCAACTGGTTTCTCTGGATCAAAGTGAACTAAGCATCGATCACTGAGCAATGCATCTTTAAGTTTTTGAAAAGCTACTCAGCACACATCTGTCCAAATAATGGGGACATTCTTGCGACGCAAGCGATGCAATGGAGCTGCAATTTGCGCAGCATTCGGTATGCACTAAATATAATTGTTCATTTTCCCTAAAACTGACTGCAATTCTGTGACATTGCGAGGAACCGGCAAGTCCTGTATGGCTAACAAATGCGACTGAAGAGGACATACACCTTGATTGTTTATGACATGACCTAGGTACTGCAACTCAGATTCAAAGAAATCACACTTGTCCAGTCTACACTTTGGTCCTGCCTCAGATAACACACAAAACAAAAAGCACGTAAATTTGCAATTTGTTCTTCTGTTGTACGATCTGCTACGACAATATCGTCCAGATAGTTTGAATAGTTCGGTACTTGCGCAATCAGCTGTCCCAAATACCGTTGGAAAATGGAGGGTGCAGAAGCACTACCAAGAGGCAAATGCAAATATTTCAATAAACGCAAATCAGTATACACTACACACACTTTTTGAGATTCTTCATCGAGTGGTATTTGAAGAAATGCATCATCCAAATCAATTTTTGAAAAGTAGTATCCAGCGCCAAATTTGTCCATAAGATCCTCTGGGCATGGCAATGGATAAGTATCTACGACAGTTTGTGGGTTGACTGTAGACTAAAGTCAACACAGAGGCAAATGCGACCTGAAGATTTGGGGAGCAAAACCAGTGGACTTACCATTGACTAGCTGATATGGGCGCAATAACGCTGTTATTGTGCAGTTCTTTAAGTTCAGCAGCGACTTTGTCCCTTAATGCAATGGGAACAGTTCTTGTCTGGCAAAATTTCATCTGAGCATTGTCTTTCAGTGTAATATGTGTGACAAAACTGTTAACTTTGCCTAAACCTTCAGAAAATATTTTCGGGCATTATTTTAGCAATGCTTCACTGTCTTTAGCATTGAATGTAGACATTGACAACACATTATCCTGAATGTTAAAGCCAAACAAATCATTAGAATCAAGACTAAATACGTTCTCACACTGGAAAAGTCAATGTTCGCGTATGCAACCGATACATAGCAGGGAAAGTGCACGTTCCGAGAACGGGAATGTCTTGTCCATCATACGCCGTCAGTTGTGTGCTAGTTTTAGATAGGCGTGGGGAGCCTGACTGTTCATATGTGTGACGATTGAGCAATGTGACAAAGGCACCTGTGTCCAACTGAAGTTTCACACGTTTCCTACAAATAAGTAAATGAACGAAAAGTTTGTTGGACTGATGTATCACTGATGAAACTGCACGCTTGCTAGTTGCAGACGTGGAACATACTACATTGATGACATGGGCCTTGTGACTATATTTTTGTGAGTGGGCCGAATTCTTATGTCTGTTCCATTGCAAACATACGGATTGTACATGTCTTTTCCTTCCACAAGTGTAACACTGAGCTTGTCGGGTAGGGCAGTCTTTGCGTTTGTCCCTAGAACCTAGAACAAGACTTAATTCTGTTCGCCTGTGTAGCTGCCTGTTTAGTGAATGGCAGGTGTCGTTTACTCCGTGTGGCTAGCACACGCCGCCGGTGAGGGTTCATCATGTACATTGCACACGATTGCATCACACATGACATCTGAATATAAAATGCCGCAAGCACATTTGAATTTCCTTGTCATACCTTGAAAATCTGTTACCCACTCACGATAAGTTTGTTCTAACCATCTTTTACAACTGGAGAACTGATACCTAGCTGCTACCACATTCACTTGTTGGTCATGATAGTTTATATTACAGTATATTGTTAGGGCCTGTACCACCTTTTCATAACTAAGATCATGAAGAGTGGCGTTAGGAAAGTGTTTTTGAATTAATTTCAACACTGCACTTTCTACCGGTGATAATAGATAGGGAAGTTTCACAGTACCTGGCACATTGTGAGCGATGATGTGGGCTTCAAACTGAGACAACCACTAGAGCCATTCCTCGTCTTGCTCATTAAACTATCGTAAAGGTGGTGTTGCAGCTGTAGTAGGCAGTGCTAGTCCCAGCGGGTGCACGGCATTGGCCAGTAGCTGCTGCACCACGTTGAGCAGGGTGCAGATATGTTGAGTCTGGAGCTGAAACATCTGAATTAACTGTTTGGCATCGAATGCTTGAAGCTGTGGCGCCTGAGAAGTTGGTGGGACAAGGGCGGTGGCCATATTGGAAGACGCAAATGTAACAAACAGACAAAAAAATCAAAGAAAATTTCTGCAACACCCACCTGAAAACACTGATTACCAAAAACGACAAGAAACTGTTAAAGCAAAGCGAGCGCCCCTGCAAAGTAAAGACAAGAGAGCATTAAGCATCTGCAAAAATATGTCTGTGGCCATCAGCATGGAGTCCATCTGTGACACCTCATCACCAGTCGTCGGATCTTGCCCACTCGTCACTTGTGCATTCTCGGAATGCTGTGCAACAATTCAAACAAATAACATTATTACTTTTGTTTCTGCAAAGCAACTGACAGTACTTAACTGAGAGAGTAGTAGTCGCAAACAAGGGGCGACATGCAGTATAATTTAGAGTCCTTGGCTATGTGTAATGTTCCTGGAAGTTGACACTCGTCACTAACACTGCTCGGCGAATCCTGCCCACTATTGTTCATATAAGGAGCCAATCTGAGCAGCTGAGGCTGGCCGAAGTGTAGCTTGTATTCACTTCTTGCAGGGGGCGCTACTGGTGTGGATTGGTCCTTGTCAGAGGGCTATTGGCTAACATTTCCTCACCGCCTTCTCTGTTTTCCTGTTCTCCGTCTTTGTTCCGGTGCTTGTGGTTACGCCAGAACGAAATTATTACAAAACATTAAGGAATGATGATACAGCACAAAAAAGTGAAACTGGAACAATAGATGATAAGGGATTAGATGAAATAGAGCCTGATGAAATAAAATTCACCTTAACATAAACTACGAACACAGCCCGCAGCTCGTGGTCGTGCGGTAGCGTTCTCGCTTCCCGCGCCCGGGTTCCCGGGTTCGATTCCCGGCGGGGTCAGGGATTTTCTCTGCCTCGTGATGGCTGGGTGTTGTGTGATGTCCTTAGGTTAGTTAGGTTTAAGTAGTTCTAAGTTCTAGGGGACTGATGACCATAGATGTTAAGTCCCATAGTGCTCAGAGCCATTTGAACCAACCAAACTACGAACATAAAAGTGACAGGAAGAGATGGTATTAATGCTGAATTGCCAACATATGGAGGAACGATGCTATGTGTACAACTGTTAAGTCTCCTAAACGAATACTGGGAGAGCACAAATATCCACAAAGAACAGAAGATTGTTAGAGTGATAACAGTTTTTAAAAAAGGAAACAAAAGCCTATGCAGCAACTATGGAAGAATATGTTTACTTGACTGAGCATGCAAGATGTATGCTAATATTTTTAAACACAAGACTTAAAAAACAAAACAGAAGCAGTACTGCACCAGGAACAAATGGGATTTGGGAAAGGGCGCTCTACAATAGATGCAGTTTTTATTTTACAACAGATAATAAAAAAACACAGATAATAAAAAAACACAAAGAATACAAAAAAAAAAACACACACATTGCTTTTGTCGATTTTGAAAGCTTTTAACAGTTTCAATAGGCAGTAACTTTAGAAGATCATGATGAATCACGCTTATCCAAAACATCTAATAAATGCTATGGAAAGTATGTATCAGAACAGGACTATCACTCCAGGCCTCAACAAAAAAATGACTAATGGCATACAAATTAACAAAAGAGTACAACAAGTATGCTGTATCTCCCCAACTTTCTTTAACAGTTACATACATGAAATAATGCGTACACGGAAAACAGAATTTCAAAAAATTACATACCTAGACAGGACTACTCTTCTACATAATTTACTATATGCTGACAATTAAGTGATCCTAGCAGATAAAGAACATCTTTAGAAAGGAATTTATTTACTGAAACAAATAAGGGCGAAATTTGACGTGGAGATACCAACCGAAAAGACTAAGACAATGGCGTTCATAGGGAAAGAACACATTAGAAGCAAAATAGTGGTAGATTTTAGAGCAAGTACACCACTTCAGTTACCTAGGATGTGAAGTGACATATGGATAAAGCAATGATATAGAAATTAAGATCAGTAAATTTAGCCAGGTATGTGGAACAATTAAAAAAACTAGAAAAGATACTCAAATTAAATTCTACAAAACATTTACAGTCCCCACACGTCTCTGTGGAAGCGAGACCTGAGTCTTTAGCAAAAAACAAGAAAGTGCTATTCCGGCACAGGAAATGAAATTCCTCAGACAAGTTAAAGGTTGTACACTAGAAGACAAAGTAAGGAATTAAGATATTAGAGAAGAACTAGAAATTTTTAGCCTAAATGATAAAATTGTGGGGTATGGGAGAAACTGGAAGGAACACCTAGAAAGAATGGAGAGTGACAGACTCCCCTTAAAGGCTAGAAAATGTAAGTGCAAAGGAAGAAAAGATAGAGAAAGTCCCTGGCAATAATGCATATTGTAACAGGCAATTTTGCCTAATACCTGAGGAAAAGAAGAAAAAGAAGAAGACACGTGGAGGACCTGAAACTCCTAGCACAGGAATGCCCCCTGTGTTTGTGTTTGCAGGAAATGCATCTTGAAGCGTTTTATGCTCCTGTGTTGCCGGCTATATGCTCTACTGCAAGGATAACCTGACTGGGGCAAGGGCCAAGGAAGGTACTGCTGTGTTTTTTCAATAACACACAAAGCCCCTCTGCTCTCCCCCTAGCTGCTGACCTGCAAATGGTTGCCATTGAAATTCATGTCTGTCAGAGGATCAATGTTTGCTCACTGTATCCACAAGATGCAGTAGACTCTGCAGCTCTCAAAAATATTGTGGAATACACCTCCGACCATTTCTCCTACTGGTAGACTTCAATGCACATCATGTTTTTTGGAGCTCGATCTCTACTTGCCCCTATAGTCGGGTTTTGGAGAGTCTCGTGGTGTCTCATGAGCTGTGCATCCTCAACACAGGCATTTGCACCCATTTCTGTGCTGCTATTGGCTCATTCTCAGACATCGAGGACACTCTGCTCTTTAGCCCATCTAGACTCCGATCATTTAGAAGTCACTGATGACCTTCACCTCAGTGACCTCTTTCACTCTGCATTCCCCTACTGGGTTGAGCTTTACCTGAAGAGAATCCACCAAAATGGGTGGTCAGCAGGCGTACCTGGATGCTGCTCAGCCAGCTGGCTGTGTTTGAACACTGACACTGACACAGTGTCCAGGAATGGGTGGAGAACAATACATAAGTGATTCATCACGCTAAAGTTCTCAGGTCATCTTAGGATGCAACTTGTATCTTGGTGGACTGGTGAGTGCCAATCAGGAATCTGGGTCAGGAGAGCAGCTCTTCAGTGGTTTATGTACCACCCAACAGCAGAAAATCCCCACAGCATTCCTGGTCACAAGAACCAAATCTCAACACTAGTTAAAGAGAGTAAGAAAAGACCATAGCGAGCATTTCTGGACTCCACCAACCATTCCACTTGTTGTACAATTGTATGAAACTCATAAGGAGGATTTCTGGTAAACACAGTCATTTACCAGTAGCGGCAGTGCTGAAATGGTGGTGTCTCAAACAAAGCCCCGAGACATTGCTCACATGCTGCCAGAGATTTTGCAGCCAAGATCTAGTGTTCCGCCACTACTGTGCAACCTTAGAGAGGGGCAAGTTGGATTTCAGACCTCACAAATACGAGTCTTACAACTACACCTTCTCTATGTGGGAGCTGGAAACTGCACTACCTGAGACTTGCGATAATCGATGCAGGCATGACCAAATACAGTACATGCTTTGACATTTGGCAGCAACGTCAAAGAAAATTCTCCTGAAATGTTTTAATTTGTCATCACAGACAGGCCACTTCCCAAACACGAGGAGACAGAGAATTTTGATACTTCTCCTCAGACAAGTAAAGAACCGCATATCTCCCACTGGTTACTGGAGTATCACCTTAATGAGCTGTATAGGAAAGACCCTGGAACGATTGGTTGAACGTCGTCTGGTCTGATTGTTAGAGACCAAGAAACACCTTAGCCACACTCAGTGAGGATTCTGGAGATTTCGGTCCACTGTCACCATACTCTTTGATATCAGAGAGATGTGTGATACTCCTCGGTCACCGAGTATTCTCATGTAACACCACCAATGGGGCTCTCACGGCCACCTCCCTATTTTCATATGTGCTTTCCTGATCAAGCCGTTTTTTAGGTCTCGAGTTGTCAAACACTGCCAGATCGACTTGAGTGGGAGAATGGTGTTCCTCAGGGTAGTGTCTTAAGTGTTACCCTCTTTGCCACAGATGTAAACATAACACATCTACTGTAAGGAGTGCTGTACAGTGCTCCTTATTTGTGGACGATTTTGCTGTTTTCTGTTCCTTCTCCAGTGTTTCAACAGTGACTCTTCAGTTACAACTTACAGTGTGGAGGTTGTAAGAGTGAGCTGTGAAGACGAATTTTCAGTTTTTTGGTTATAAGTGTGTGTGTTTGCATTTTAATCATTCTCGTCATATTTTCAATTTACCTGACTCCTATATGAGGGATACCATTCTACATTTTAAGTACTCAGTGAGATTTCCAGGCCTCATCTTTGACTCAAAATTCTCATGGTTATCACACCTGAGATAACTGATTCCCAAAACACTGAAGGTTTTGAATACATTAAAGTGCTTTAGCCACAGGTCTCGGGGAGCAAACAAGGTGCAACTGCTCAAATATTATAAGGCTTATGTGCATTCGTGGCTAGACTATGGGGGACAGTGTACAGGTCAGTGAGGTCTTCCTACCTGAAGATTGCTGACGCTCTCTGCCATGAGGGGATTATGCTAGCCACAGGTGCTTACAGGACCAGCCCCATATCCACTCTCTGTGCTGATGCCAGTGAACTGTCACTCGCCATCTGGCGGCAGCTTGGCACGGTACATCAGGCATGTAAATTTCTTGCAGCTCCAAATTTACCTGCATATGATACTGTTGCTCATCCACTTGTGAAATGCCTTTCCTCCAATCATCCATGAGCAACAAGCCCATTTGGGAACCACATGCTGCATGTGGTGGAGCCACGTGGAATGGAGCACATACTACTCAAAATCCAGGGTTTTAACCACCAACAACCACGGTTACTGCATAGGCTGACAGTAATTTTAAATTTAGTGCAGTACAGGAGAGATTGCACTCCTGCATATGTTTTTAATACATTATCTTATGAGATTTTAGCTGAGCACCACTACTCTACACCCATCTCTACAGGTGGGTCAAAACAGAGGGACTCCGTTGGTTGCTGTGTTGTTTTCCCTGATCATGCCTTTACGGTCCTACTGCCTTGAGACTTTATGTGTGATCTTCTGGCAGTGGCGCAAATGAGATATGCTCGAAGTGCTAAATTTCTTTTCTGTTCTGATTCTCTGTTGCCCTACACTCTCGACAACATTTGTACCCAGCAGATAAAGTAGTCCAGAATATTCAGGACACCTTCCCCCAACTACGACTGGTGAAGACAGTGTCTTTCTGCTGGGTGCCAGGGCACACGGAATTTGTGGGGAATGAAAGGGGAGATGTAGCAGGCAAGGAAGCATATCAAAATGCTCGGTTAGTTCGGTTACCTCAGTGTGCCATCCCCCTGTGTGTTATCGCCATGCTGTTGAGATACAGAGTCTTGTGTCAATGGGAGGGTGAGTCACTGGAAGTGACAGAAAATAAGCTCTGTCAAGTAACGCCCACAATGTGGCCGAGGCATAACTCCTTCCAGTCACATCGGCGGGATGAGGTCCTCCATACTTGTCCTCGCATAGGGCACAACCCCCCCAACTTCTTGCTCCAGCGTGTCGACCCTCCAATGTGTGGTGCTTGTGCACCACTTTTACTAGACTGTGTTTTATTTTTGGACCAGAGGGCAGTAGCACATTTGCCGGCATATCTGCTGCCTGTTTCAAGAGACACTTAAACGAATGTTGTTAGAGGTTTAAGGTTTTGCAATCATCCCTAAAATTTGTGGAAACAAATTGTACAATGTTCTAAATATGTTAACAGTGTGACTGGCTCACTCATCTGTTTTGTAAAAAAATGGCTAATCAGCCAGTCACATTTTCATGAGCCTTTCTTTCAGCTCTTCTGTGGTTTTACTTCTGTTTTAATCCCATGTCTAGTACCTTTCACCATTCTCTGTTGTATTAAGAGCTATGAGATAGAGTGATTGTGTGGGTCAACATGAGTGAGATGGGAGCGCGCGCGCGCGCACACACACACGCGCGCACCCACACACACACACACACACACACACACACACACACACACACACACACACACACACACACACCGCGCGCGTGCGCGCGCACGCAGCGAAGACTAGGGGTATCCAAAACAGAGTTACGCATGAGTCTGTCCACAACACAAGTTCCAATCTGATACAATATTGCAATACTCAGGATAAATACAGGTAAACAGAGTCATAGTTATCTTTGAAGGATGACACAGTTCAGTAGCTTGAGAATCAAAATCAGGATATGAAAGCAGACCTTGTTATTTTGTGCACCTTAGTAAATGTTTTCCACACTATTTGCTAATTGTCCATACAAGTAACCTATGCACATAAGACCTAGAAGATTCACTTACAAATTATACAAAATACATACTGATTTAAAGTTACATAATGTACTGGAAAGTCAATCCGCTTCTCGAAAAAACATGAATTTTTGCTGAATAATACAAGTCTTGGCTACAATTCACAAATATCAGTCACAACACAGATCCAATCAATAAATGCTCAAGTATGTTACCCAGCACCCATGATCTCTTGCAAGTTGACTGGTCTAGCAGGGTACAGTCATAAAGCAGTGAGTGTGGGGAGTGGATCTGCCCACATCTTTCAGCTTCCTCCATAGAGTCTCATCACACGCTCTAACGGATAGGTAACTTACTGTCTAGCATTCACAACAGATCTGGAAACATTGTTTTGTGTACTAAATATGCTGTTCAGTACTTCCTTCACATCATGTGAGATATGTTCTCCTTAGTAACTATCCAAAGTCAATTATATGAGATTTATGTCAGGTGAAATTAAAAAGTGTTTACATATGAAACATCAATAAACAGAGTTAAATGCAATGAAAAGAATGGACTACTAAGGTAATACACACAGATATGCTAAGATATTATTCCTAATCTTTGTAGTGCAAATTATGAACATTATTCCATTTCAAAATTGTAAAAAGATCTACTCATTTAGTCTCATGGCATATACATACATCAAAAAAGTTTTACATCACCCTGGCTCCAAGAACTCATGAAGATAGACGTTGTCTGTGGATATTGTAATACAGACAAAGTCCCTTTGACTGTTCAGAGATGTCACTAAACCCACCCAAAGATGGAAACAACCATGCATAAGCACCTATTAGGTGGAGGGGGTCCGACAACCGATCAGTTCCAGTCATTCCACCAGGAAGGAGGTACATTGTTCGTGTTGTCCGTAGTTCAATCACACCTAGATGGTCAATACTGCGGTTTGATCATGTTCACATTGTTACTTCATGCCAGGAAGGGCTCTCAACCAGGGAAGTGTCCAGGTGTCTCTGAGTGAACCAAAGCAATGTTGTATGGACATGGAGGAGATACAGAGAGACAGGAACTGCCTCACTCAGGCCAGCCAAGCGCTACTACTGCAGTGGATGATCACTACCCATAGATGATGGCTCAGAGCAATACCACCATGTTGAATAATGCTTTTCGTGCAGCCACAGGATGTTATGTTATGACTCAAACTGTGCGCAATAGGCTGCATGATGCACAACTTCACTCCTGACATCCGTGGTGCGGTCCATCTCTGCAACCATATTACCATGCAGTGTGAAACAGATGGGCCCAACAACATGCTGAATGGACCGCTCAGGATTGGCATCACATTCTCTTCACTGATGTGTATTTAGGCAACGCGGTCAGGCTGAATTCCTTGGATGCACTGTCCAGCGCATGCAGCAAGGTGGAGGGTCACTGCTGTTTTGTAGTGACATTATATGGGGCCAACATATGCCGCTAGTGGTCATGGAAGATGCCATAATGGTTGTACGAAACGTGAATGCCATCCTCCGACCGATAGTGCAACCATATCGGTAGCTAATTGGCGAGGCATTCACCTTCATGGACGACAATTTGCACCCCCATCGTGTACATCTTGTGAATGACTTCCTTCAGGATAATGACATCACTCGACTAGAGTGGCCAGCATGTTCTCCAGATATGAACCCTATCAAACATGCCTGGGATAGACTGAAAAGGGCTGTTTATGGATGACATGACCACTCTGAGGGATCTACGCTGAATCACCATTGAGGAGTGGGACAATCTGGACCAACAGTGCCTTGATGAACTTGTGGATAGTATGCCATGATGAATACAAGCATGCATCAATGCAAGAGGATGTGCTACTGGGTATTAGAGGTACCAGTGTATACAGCAATCTAGACCACCACCTTTGAAGGTCTCACTGTATGGTAGTACAGAATGCAATGTGTGGTTTTCATGAGCAATAAAAAGGGCAGAAATGATGTTTATGTTGATCTCTATTCCAATTTTCTGTAAAGGTTGTGGAACTCTCGGAACTGAGGTGATGGAAAACTTTTTTTGAGATTTGACTTACCGAACGAAAGTGCTGGCAGGTCGATAGACACACAAACAAACACATGAAATTCAAGCTTTCCAACAAACTGTTGCCTCATCAGGAAAGAGGAAAGGAGAGGGAAAGACGAAAGGATGTGGGTTTTAAGGGAGAGGGTAAGAAGTCATTCCAATCCCGGGAGCGGAAAGACTTACCTTAGGGGGAAAAAAGGACAGGTATACACTCGCACACACACACACACATATCCATCCGCACATACACAGACACAAGCAGACATTTGTAAAGGCAAAGAGTTTGGACAGAGATGTCAGTCGAGGCGGAAGTACAGAGGCAAAGATGTTGTTGAAAGACAGGTGAGGTATGAGCGGCGGCAAATTGAAATTAGCGGAGATTGAGGCCTGGCGGGTAACGAGAAGAGAGGATATACTGAAGGGCAAGTTCCCATCTCCGGAGTTCTGACAGGTTGGTGTTAGTGGGAAGTATCCAGATAACCCGGACGGTGTTACACTGTGCCAAGATGTGCTGGCCGTGCACCAAGGCATGTTTAGCCACAGGGTGATCCTCATTACCAACAAACACTGTCTGCCTGTGTCCATTCATGTGAATGGACAGTTTGTTGCTGGTCATTCCCACATAAAAAGCTTCACAGTGTAGGCAGGTCAGTTGGTAAATCACGTGGGTGTTTTCACACATGGCTCTGCCTTTGATTGTGTACACCTTCCGGGTTACAGGACTGTAGTAGGTGGTGGTGGGAGGGTGCATGGGACAGGTTTTACAACGAGGGCAGTTACAAGAGTAGGAGCCAGAGGGTAGGGAAGGTGGTTTGGGGATTTCATAGGGATGAACTAAGAGGTTATGAAGGTTAGGTGGACGGCGGAAAGACACTCTTGGTGGAGTGGGGAGGATTTCATGAAGGATGGATCTCATTTCAGGGCAGGATTTGAGGAAGTCGTATCCCTGCTGGAGAGCCACATTCAGAGTCTGATCCAGTCCCGGAAAGTATCCTGTCGCAAGTGGGGCACTTTTGGGGTTCTTCTGTGGGAGGTTCTGGGTTTGAGGAGATGAGGAAGTGGCTCTGGTTATTTGCCTCTGTACCAGGTCAGGAGGGTGGTTGCAGGATGCGAAAGCTGTTTTCAGGTTGTTAGTGTAATGGTTCAGGGATTCCGGACTGGAGCAGATTTGTTTGCCACGAAGACCTAGGCTGTAGGGAAGGGACCGTTTGATGTGGAATGGGTGGCAGCTGTCATAATAGAGGTACTGTTGTTTGTTGGTGGGTTTGATGTGGACAGACGTGTGAAGGTGGCCATTGGACAGGTCGAAGTCAACGTCAAGGAAAGTGGCATGGGATTTGGAGTAGGACCAGGTGAATCTGATGGAACCAAAGGAGTTGAGGTTGGAGAGGAAATTCTGGAGTTCTTCTTCACTGTGAGTCCAGATCATGAAGATGTCATCAATAAATATGTACCAAACTTTGGGTTGGCAGGCCTGGGTAACCAAGAAGGCTTCCTCTAAGCAACCCATGAATAGGTTGGTGTACGAGGAGGCCATCCTGGTGCCCATGGCTGTTCCCTTTAATTGTTGGTATGTCTGGCCTTCGAAAGTGAAGAAGTTGTGGGTTAGGATGAAGCTGGCTAAGGTAATGAGGAAAGAGGTTTTTGGTAGGGTGGCAGGTGATCGGCGTGAAAGGAAGTGCTCCATCACAGCGAGGCCCTGGACATGCGGAATATTTGTGTATAAGGAAGTGGCATCAATGTTTACAAGGATGGTTTCCAGGGGTAACAGACTGGGTAGGGATTCCAGGCGTTCGAGAAAGTGGTTGGTGTCTTTGATGAAGGATGGAAGACTGCATATAATGGGTTGAAGGTGTTGATCTACATAGGCAGAGATACGTTCTGTGGGGGCTTGGTAGCCAGCTACAATGGGACGGCCGGGATGATTGGGTTTGTGAATTTTAGGAAGAAGGTAGAAGGTAGGGGTTCGGGGTGTTGGTGGGGTCAGGAGGTTGATGGAGTCAGGTGAAAGGTTTTGTAGGTGGCCTAAGGTTCTGAGGATTCCCTGAAGCTCCGCCTGGACATCAGGAATGGGATTACCTTGGCAAACTTTGTATGTAGTGCTGTCTGAAAGCTGACACAGTCCCTCAGCCACATACCCCCGACGATCAAGTACCACGGTTGTGGAATCCTTGTCCGCCGGTAGAATGCCAATGGATCGGTCAGCCTTCAGATCACGGACAGCCTGGGCTTCAGCAGTGGTGATGTTGGGAGTAGGAGATATATATATATATAATGGAAGGAAACATTCCACGTGGGAAAAATTATATATAAAAACAAAGATGAGGTGACTTACCGAACAAAAGCGCTGGCAGGTCGATAGACACACAAACAAACACAAACATACACACAAAATTCAAGCTTTTGCAACAAACTGTTGCCTCATCAGGAAAGAGGGAAGGAGAGGGGAAGACGAAAGGAAGTGGGTTTTAAGGGAGAGGGTAAGGAGTCATTCCAATCCCGGGAGCGGAAAGACTTACCTTAGGGGGAAAAAAGGACAGGTATACACTCGCACACACGCACATATCCATCCACACATACAGACACATGTGTCTGCTTGTGTCTGTATGTGTGGATGGATATGTGCGTGTGTGCGAGTGTATACCTGTCCTTTTTTTCCCCCTAAGGTAAGTCTTTCCGCTCCCGGGATTGGAATGACTCCTTACCCTCTCCCTTAAAACCCACTTCCTTTCGTCTTCCCCTCTCCTTCCCTCTTTCTTGATGAGGCAACAGTTTGTTGCGAAAGCTTGAATTTTGTGTGTATATTTGTGTTTGTTTGTGTGTCTATCGACCTGCCAGCGCTTTTGTTCGGTAAGTCACCTCATCTTTGTTTTTTTATATATATATATATATAAAAAAATCGTCGCTAGGCAATGAAAACCTCGTAACTCTATCTGACAATGAAATCCACTTAACTGCATTACCAAATGTAGAAAATTATGCCACATAGGGTGTTGAAACCTTCCTTCTTCGAGTTGAACGGTGTTTCCATCTAGCGGCAATAATGAAAAACTCACATCTCCAGCGATATGTAGTCTGTGCCGTAAACCTTGCATCTCCGATAATTGCCATTGTTAGTGTGCAGGGCGAACACATGCTCTGAGATTAAAACGTTTTTTGATGTGATAGTAACTTTTTTGACTGACAGACCCAACATTGATTTATTGCTACAGGTACGTGTTAGTATTTCTAGGTATTTATGTATTGTATTTTAATATACAGAATTAATAATGACCTCATTAAATACAATGTTGACTTACGAGTTTTTCATCGCGCATAAAGCAGACTGCACTCGGTACATACGAGATTCTAATTTTAGAACTGAACAGAATTCTATACATTCTACAGTAACTACTTTGTTTTCAGCTATGGGTAAAAAGAGTAATTCACTCTTCACCTTGTGAAACAAGCAGACAACGGATCATATCATATAAAATCACCAGAAGAAGATTCTTGTCAGGTTCCTCCTTGTCCTGCACCAAAAGAAAGGGTAGAACCACAAAATGAAGGTAAACCGTAGTTTATATTGTTGTAACTTGAAGTAAGATCCTTGTTTGGAAGTTGAGATGATTAAATTATTTAAATGCTATTGTTGACGTTATGGTTTACACTACAGATAATGCGGAAAAAGAAGCCAATACAGAGGCGAATTCCACTTCTGAGTTTGAAAGTCTTTTCTAACACAGCAGCGAGGATGATACCTCCAGTGGCAGTAGTGATGTGTCTGATCCAGATAAAAACAAAAATGACCATACCAGTAACAACAGCATGGAAGATGACGATGACGAAGTTGATGTGGGAGTAAAAAGTACTAAGCAGCGCCGTAAAAGGAAAAGCAATCAATCACTTCAAAGTTTGCAGAAAGAAAAACGTATGAGGGGACAGGATTATTTAGGAATGCAAAAAGATGAGTTTGGCAAAAAGAGACCAACAATGAGCAGAAGTAGGAGGGAAATGAAACCACAATGTACTTGTAAACATACTTCCTTAAATCGGAACAGGAATTGTAAGGATATTACAGAAGAACAGAAACAGCTAATATTTAATCATTTCTGGCAGGATATGTCTTGGGGTGAAAGAAAAATTTTTGTTAGAAGCCATGTCTACTACGTTCCAGTTAAAAGAAGCAGAAATAATTCAGAATTTAATGAATCTCACCATTCTAACACACTATATTACAATTTTGTAATATAAGGACAGAGAATAACTGTCTGCGAGACTATGTTTCTGAATACTTTGTGCTTAGGCGAATGGAGTGTCAGAACATGGGCATCTAGTGCATCAGGAAGAACGCTTGCAGAAGGGCCTCAAATGCAGGAGAGACCAGGAAAAGTTTCAGGTGGAAGACAATCAGCATCATATTTTTTTGCAGAGTTGCCGAAACTGGAATCGCATTACTGCCGTCGTTCTTCCACAAAACTCTACTTGGAACCTAACTGGCAGAGTAAATCAGAACTACATAGGGAATATATACAATTTTGCAAGAAAAGAGGACAAATCCCAGATGCTTACAAATAGTTCTGCGAGGTATTCGATGAAAATAATCTTAACTTATTTTCGCCTAAAAAGGACCAGTGCGATCTTTGTTGTTTTCACCAGACAGGCAATCTGTCAGACAATGAATACTCTTTCCATATGGCCCGAAAAACTGAGGCAAGGGAAGCGTTTACAATGAACCTTCAAGCACTTCTGCTTTCTCCCAGACTAAAAGCATCTGCACTGTACTATAAAAGCAAACTGAAGGTCCACAACTTTACCATCTATGATTTAAAAAGTAACGATGGTTATTGTTACCTTTGGCATGAGAGTGAAGGTGGACCAACAGCTTTGGAATTTGCCAGTATACTCATGCATTTTATAGAAACGTACGTCCAAAATGATTCAGAAGCTATTTTCTATAGCGACGGATGCACATACCAGAATCGAAACTCAGTCATGAGTAATGCACTGGCTTATCTCGCCAATCAGAAAGGCATTACAATAGTGCAAAAATTTCTGGAAAAAGGTCACACTCAAATGGAGTGTGATTCTATGCACTCCACCATAGAAAGGAAGTTAAAAAACAGACACATTTATACCCCTGCTGGCTATGTAGAAGTTTGTGCTACCTAGACCTTATTTTATCAATTATTTGGACCACACATTTTTCAAGTCCTATGATAAACTCTCATTGTATTCGTCTATTCGGCCAGGATCCAAAATTGGGGATCCAACAGTGACTGATATCCGGTGTCTCAAGTATGATCCCTCTGGAAAAATGGAATATAAATTGAAATTCAGCGATACATGGGAACCACTTCCAAGAAGGATGTCAAACATACCCAGCTCATTTACAGTGCCCCCTCTCTACAGTTCACCACTAAAGGTCAGCGCAGAAAAGTTTACGCATTTGCAACAACTAAAGCTGGTCCTTCCTAAGGATGTGCATTCATTTTATGAAACACTGCCTCACATTTGTAATGAGAGAACATGTCCGTGTCTAAAAAAATGCAGCCAAAAATAAACTTGTTTACAGCCACCTAAGACTGTCAGTGTAGCAGCAATAGTAACAATAATAAATGTTAATAAACTGCACAACTGTTTACAGTAATAAAAGGTTAATTAAAGCTAACAACATTGTTTCTATGTTTTTTAAACACTGTAGTTTATTAACATCCAGATTCCAATATTTTGATCAAAGTGAAATTATTCATTTCACTTTATATCTGACATATTAAATTCTTGGCAATGGAAAAAGAACAAACAAACAAAAATTAGATACTTATGGTTTATGTCTATATGCTTTCAGTTCAGTGGTAATGCTCAATCCAAACAACTTCTTAGATATAGGTTACGCAAGTCTGCATGCATTAGGATGCGGATTTTCAAGAATTTTGAATGGTCCAGTATAAATATCGATAAACTTCTTTCTCTCACATGCCAACACTTTAGATTTCTCTTTGGCTTTCACGAACTCAAGTTCTCCTACTTCAAACTTAGAAAATCTACCTTTGCCATCATGTCTCTGCTACCCCCTGGTTTTTCATCATCTCCCTAACACATTCTTCCCTCTCTTGTGGTGACAGAATTTTACATGGTGGAAACTCAACATTTACAGAAATAATGTTAGGTGGTCTACAACTAAACATGATTTCAAATGGTGAAAAACCTGTTGAAGAATGTCATAAGCTGTTCACAATATCCTCAAAACCACTGACATAAACTATCCAGCTGGTATGATTCTTACTACAATATGTTCTAAACAGTCTTCCAATCTCTCTCATATATCTTTCCGCAGGGTTTCTCGAAGGATGATACACCAAGGTTAGAATCTGCCTTATTTTTGTGTGATCAACAAAATCTTTCCAAGCTTGAGATGTAAACTGAGAACCATTATCAGATAAAATTGTTTTTGGCCATATCCACCTGATGAAAATGTGTGTTTTCAAACTTAGTGATGATTTGCTTACTGGTACATTTCTTAAAGTAAAACAACTTTATGAACTTCGAAAATACATCAACCACCACAAAAACATAACAAAATCCATGTCCATTAACATCCACAGACACAAGATATTAGGCAGTATGTTTTGCATTTGGCCTCTACTTGTTTGGTTACTTACCTTCACTCTTTGACATCTGTCACAGCTGGCAATCTTCTTCTTGACTCTCCTTCCTATGGTATAAAAATAGATGCTTTCCTGACTTTTGTGTGCATTTGCTTGATCCACAATGACCAAAACTCTCATGTGTATGAGTAATTAAAGTATCAATACACTGTTCCGGCCAACATAATTTCCAATCCTCTGAGTCAGTCTTATGTTTCCTGAATAAAATTCCCTTGTGCACCTAATAGTACTCTTCTGTCTTTTCTCCTCCTTTCTTACCCAACATGCTCTTAACAAACTTTCAATTTTTATCATGATTTTTATACCTATGGATGTCTTTGCAAATTTTCGAAATTTCTTTTTCCTCTTTCACACATCTCAAGTTCATAATTTTAAATTCTTTCTCTACTCCTCCAAAGCTGTTAGATAATTCACTTCCTAAAGGTAGCCTAGACAAAGCAAAACAACTAAATTGTGTGTGCCCTAAATGTATCTGATTTCATAATTGAACTGCTGCAAAAACAAGGGCCAACAAGTAATTCTGTTGTGGTACAGCTTACACACCTGAAGATATAACGCTTTGTGATCAGTATGGATGATGACTTTGTGGCCTAGTAAATAATTTTTAAATTTGTTGAAAGCCCAATGTACAGCCAAAAGTTCTTTCTCAGTTACACAGTACGTCTCTTTGTGCTTCTGTAATACTCTACTAGCAAATGTTTTTTTTTTTTTTTTTTCCAATAACACCATCAACTTCAACCTCTTGAAATAAATGATGCCCAATCCAACATCACTAGTGTCTGTCATAACACAAAAAGGAAGAGACAAATCTGGCCTGACTTTGACATAACTGTCATTTTATCCAATCAAAAGCATCCTGACACACCTGATTCCTATCCCAAACGGCACTCTTCTTCAATAGTCCACACAAACATGGAGGATTCAAAGCTTGGCTTCTACAAAACTTTCCATAAAATCCAGTTAACCCAAAAAATGATTTGAGCTGTTTTTTATTGTGAGGAGGACGAAAATTAGCAATAGCATCAAGTTTCTCTTTATCAGGTGTAATTCCTTTTTCAGATATAACATGTTCTAAAAGTTTAACTTCTTCCACACCAAATTTACAGTTACCTATTTTCAGACTCATGCCTCCAGGTTGTAATTTTGAGAACACATCTCTTAACAGATTCAAATGTTGTTCCCAAGTCTTTTCTGTACCAGAATGTCAGTAACATACACAATTGATTTTGAACTCACTTCACTTCCTAAGACAGAATCCAGAGCTCTTATGAATTCAGCTACAGATACATTTAGTCCAAATGGCATTCCACAAAATTGAAAACACTTACCTCCATACAAAAATGCTGTATACTTTCTAGAATTAATTTAAAGTGGGATCTGGGAAATCCAGAAGTCAAGTCCAAACTACTCATGTATTTTACATAATCAAATTTGTGTACCAGCTCGTCCATGTTCTCAGGATGACCATTCTCTCTGATAAAAAATTTGTTGAGATGACTAGAGTCCAAAACAATTTTCAGTCCACCATTTCTCTTACTTACCACAACTAAGGGATTATTGTAAGCACTCCTGCTTCTCTCAACGACACCCCATGTTTCCATTTTTTGAATTTCTTCCTCTACATCTTTCTTTTGTGAAAATGGTATATTATATGGCTTGAGAAAGAGAGATCAATGATCTTTAATGTAAAGTACGCAATGATAACTTTCCATCTACCCTGGTTTTTCACTTAACACATTTCTAAACTCCAATAACAAATTCCCAAGTTGTTCCTTTTGTATGTCATTAAGAATTGTAGCTTCCCTTAATTTATAATCTACTACACTTCCAAAACCCTGATCCTCAATCTCATCAAAATCTATATCATCATCAAACACCTGGTACTCACCTTGTTTCACAATGTTTTGCAAATAGTTACAACTTTTCCCACAGTTTAAGATACAGAAATTAGTTTTCACATAAGTATTTCAAAAATAAACAATTCTTTAACCTTCCTCCAAAACAAGCCTCAACTTCCACTATCCAATCCACACTGAGAATTATATTTTCTTCAAGACTAGTGATCACTAAGCATCCATGTTCAAAGGTTTTGCCTTCTATACCAAATATTAAAAGTACCTGAGATTTTATCACTTTGCTTTGCTTACCTCTAGCTCCTCTTATCTTTACACCTACAACCGGCATTGCCACAAAATTCTTACTATATTTAATCTTGTCTCTTGTTCAGATATGCCACAAATCAGGTTTCCTGTGTCAATCAAACAGTCCCTTTCCCACTGATCAGTCTTAGTCTTAATCTTAATGTAAGGACACCCAAAATTTGAATTATCATCTCTGTTATTAGACACTTCATGTAAGAGACCACTTTTGATTTTACCAAATGCTACATCTACACTATGCTTAGAGGGTTTTAGCAACTTTACTGGTATCATAGCATTACTTTGGTTATACATGTTGTCAGGTAAAGATTGAACACACTGAATGGGTTCCACAGCACAGCTAACATCACTTATTACAAAAGGAACACAAAATATATAATTGTCAAAATTTCATTTCCTACTTAGGTCTTCTTTCACTTCATCCCACCAGATTGGATACAAATTTTGACATACCACAGCTAACTTATTCCAGAATGCACATTTATCTATTTTATCATCAATTTGGTCCCAAACAAATTTTAAAAAGTTTTCACCTTAATTATGTAAGCATACAAAAACCTCACCTTTACTGTTTGGATCATTATTCTGCATGACATTAATGAAAAACTGCTTTGACTGGACTGGTATCCCATGACTCACTTACATCATCACATACATCACTTAACTTACCTGTATTCCCAAAGAACTCTGAAACTTCAATATTCTTAAACTCCACAAAAACCTGATATCATCACCACCACCACCGCCACAACCACCATGCTCTTCCAAAATTACTTCATCAATAACATCATTAACAACACAAGTCTCATCACCATCAAAATTTACAATAAGCTACCAGTCACAGACTTACCAACCTCAGTCATTTCACAGCTCTCATTCACATCTACTTCAGAAATATCACCATTTTCAGATTCAGTACAGTCATCATCTGTTTTGCATACATCAATAACACTGTTTTCTGACCAAGAGAAGAAATCATTAGTACACACTACATCAAAATTCTCATTACTCTCACATTCTGGTTTGTGATTAGTATCTACATTACTATAATTAAATATAGTATTCCAAAATTTTTGATCGAAACATAAATGATAAATCTGATGTTCCTTCTGTCCAACTTCAGATACCTGTGTCATATTACTAATACTGTTATTATTGTCTAATTGTAAGTGTAAATTGGGGGTCCTGTACTTCTTGTGTTTCCTCACACCAAAACTGTGGACCTTCATTGAGGTGGACTGCTGTTTCCTGAATGGCCACCTCTATGATTATTTCTTCTATTATATTGCCCATGGTTATCCCCATTATTCCTATTCTGCTGATGGTCAACCTTTCTGTCTCTATTACCATCCTGAGCTTGATAGAAATTACTATTACTTCTGTTTTTGTAGTTGTTACCATTGTGATCTCTATCATTATGATTGTTATGGTACATGCTTATTTCTACTGCCCTATCCAGCCAGTAAAAATATCATAAAAATTGTTCAAGGTAATCATCGGGTCTGTGTACTAAATCCCACTACAATCTTTCTGGTAATCTCCTTTTTAGTGCATCAGTCAATGTCAGTTCATCAAATGGTTTGTCAAGATGAGTTAATTTCTTAAGTTGATTCTTACAGAACTCTATCAGTGTACTGTCCCTATTCCTATAATTTGGAACATTCAGATATTCACTTTTAATTCTCCCTTGTTCAGCTTGTGACAAAATTTATTTAAAAAACGTATTTCAAAACTTTGATATATTTCCCACTGACTTACATTTAGACTTAGCCAAGGCAGAGCTCCGCCCTTCAAGACATCTCTTAACAAAATTTAATCTTTTGGTTTTCATTCATGTCCACCACAACAATATGTCTACAGTGGTGTATAAGATCCACTAGATGTAAATTGTCTGATGGAAAACTTTTGATTGGAATGTTAGACCACATAATATCACTGTTTGAATACAGGTTGTTGTGAATGCATGAACTACTGAAATTTTTTGATCCACGGTAAAACACTTACATTAGTAAGCATACTGTTTTCAACATTAAAATTTTTTGATTTAAACTATTAAATTTTTGTTCCATTTTTTCCTCTATGGCCTTCTGTTCAACTAACTCCTCATTTTTCAAAACAATAAATTTATTTTCTAATACATTAGATTTTCATTCACACTTTTTATCCATCTTTTAATCCATTTGACAACCCATTTTTTAGCTCCAAAACCTGATTACTAAGTTGGTCTATTTGGTATTGTAACCTGCCCATTTTATCATTGTTTTCAGTTTGTATTTCCATTAACTGATCAGTAACTGCACTCAATTTTGTGAAAATCAGCTGCATAACATCAGTTTTAACTGTTTCTTTGCTGTCTACACTTTCACTTGGTTCAAACATGTCTATGTCACATCCTACAGCTTTCACTTAATCACCACTACCCTCGTCTCTATTCATTTTCCTAGCTATCACATGAGTCCACCAGAAATATTAATTTCACAGATAGTCTGTACTTGCCTTTTTTCTTATTTATGTCCCTCATCGTAGATGTGAAGTCCTCTTTCAGTTCATCCAATCCGCCATTGTTGATATTATCTCGTCACTGCTGGTACGACTTTGTTGGGCAGTTCTCGGGTCTTCCTTTGTTGAGTGATTGAAGTTCATTTACATAAACAATACAAATACACAAATTAAAAATCCATTCTTCTTCTACAGCAGACGAGACTTTCTTTATCTGTCAACAGATCATGGCTGACGCCCGCACTTGTAATCTTACCCTCCCACACATCACTATTAAATTTTTCTTAGTGTCATCATTAGTTTCAAAAACTTTAAGAAGCATAACATTTGGCAAAGAAAAACTGTTTACTTATCTTCATTTTCTCTTCTTGTTGACGGTTCCAAGCCTTGCATCTAGGGGTATAGTCTTGCGGCTGAATTTTTGGTTTAACGTTGTGGGTTCCTGTTGACTAAATAACTGACGAAGATTTGTCTGTATATTTCTTGAATTTTACTCTTTGTCCCATTATTAAATATCACACCATTTTTACAATTTCCACTCATTTGTCCAAATTAAATTGTTAATGTTGATCTTATAAATACGTCTGTCTCCATCACAGGCATACCCACTACTACTAACACTGCGGTACTCACAATATTCCAAACAGTTTACAAAGCAAAAGAGTTTACAAACTTTCTTGACAAAAGAAAAGATAACATTATTTTATAAATGAATCCAGAAATAAATTTAATAATTAAAATTAATAATATGAATTTTAAGTACACCACACCAGAAATTTCATAATTTCAAATATTTTTAAAAGATGAGTAATTTTAACTGTATCTACAGAGTAGAAACAAATTAATTTCTTTTTGTACATTTTAGCCTGAAATATAATGCATCATATACAAAATCAAACGAAATTATTTCAGTGAAACAGCCGACAATGTTCACCTATACCAGATTCGGGCTTAATACTGGTATAGGCTACTTCTATATAAAAAAAAGGTTAGGTTAGAAAAGGTGTCCCATTACAGTGCTGATTACTGTCGCAGGAGTGGCGCTGCTGCTGAACCACCCATGCCACCAGGGAAATGGTGGCTGCAGCCACCTGTGCCTCATGAGGGGATGGAAGTAGGTGATGTTTGTGAAACAGCAGTATCCGAGATTTCAACATTGAGCACAATTCAAAATCTGGGTCTGCATCCTGAAGTAACTTGGAAAGATTAAGGGATCCTTTTATGAATAGCGCACAGGAGCTGGGGCGGAAACAAAATCTTTCTTAGAAAGAAACAATTTTAAGGTTGAGTAGTTTCTCATTGGCATATTACATGAAATGAGTGCTCAATAAAAATCAGTAGCAAACATTCCAGAAAAAATTATATATAAATATATGAAGATGGTACCTGTTCTTTCAGACATGTCTGAAAGAACAGCTACCATCTTCATATAGTTAAGGATAACCGTCGGTTGACCTTCTTCTTCTTCTTCTTCTTCTTCTTCTTCTTCTTCTTCTTCTGTGCTGGATGCACATGCATTGCTCGATCTCTTACAGGAGTTGGTAAGATTGTCTGCCACGAGTAATGAGTGTAATGGGCAGGGGCAATACCAATGTAGTGTGTGGACACTAAGTTGGGAATGTGGGTCTCACAGGGAGCATGCAAGAGATAAATCCCTGCAGTCGCACTATCATCTGTGCCCTTGGTGGATCAGATGGATAGAGCATCTGCCATGTAAGCAGGAGATCCCAGGTCGGGGCAAACATTTTCAGATGTCCCCGTTGATGTATATCAGCGCCTGTTGACAGCTTAGGGTTTTGATTTAATTATCATTTCATTATATATAAATGGCTATTTCATGATGAAACCTACCCAAGAACTTCATAAATCCACAAAGTGTACGTAGCTGTAAAAAATTGAAATGAGTGGCCTGTTAATATCGGGTGTATACACCCAGACAATCAAGAAATATGGGGGGAAAAAAAAAAATCAGGAATTTTTTAGGAAACTGGGAATTTTACATTTAATTTTCAGTTAAATTTTTCTTTATTGGTAAAAACCAATACTTCAACACTACCTGAGAATAATACTATAGCAATAAAACCTAAGAGAGTAACACAAAAATAAAACTTTAGTTCCAAAGAAAATGTGCCATTTATGATAAGAAAACACTGTGCACACAAAAGCCTCTGCTGACAGCAAACTGTCTCAGACTTCATGGTGAAGATTACACAAAACTTAGTAACAGCAAACTGCTTGCAGTGAGATTGACATCACACCTGTTTACATGTCTAACAGGTCAGGGGAACATATTGTGAATGGTGTTTGAGAAGCAGTACTTCTGAAGTAATTCCCTTTTATGCAAGAGGAATTATGTGGCATGTGAGAATGTACAACGAATTTCTTAAATCAGTGTGTTTGACTCTCATTCGTGACTTTGAGGACCACTCACTCAGAAAAAATTGGGATGCGTAAGGCCAGAATTTACGCCATTACTGAAATTTTACTAGCACTTTTGTGTTTGATATATACTAAAGAATAACACATGCTAAAAAGATGAAGCTTCAAGGTTATTCATTCATTTCAGTTCTTGCTTAGATTATACATTCTGCATTGTTTTTGCAGAATTTTTAGTTACCCTTCAAAAAAGTGCTTCAGAAGCTACTGTGCTGTATTGGGTGGAATTCGTATTTTTTCTTTGGAATATGAAAATATGCAAAGTACATGTTGTCGTGCATCAAAGATCATGCCAGAAAGTTTTTTTAATGGATTTAGTTTTCTAAAGTGCAAAGAAGTTCTATGCCAGTGTGTAAAATAAATGATTGATACTTTTTACAACTCAGAGGGAAACTATATCATTTAGTATAGAAAAAAATGTACTTTCATCCTGGGTATTGTGTACTTTCATTTGGGAAAAAGTGTATTTTTAACTGGACTGGGAAATCGAGGAAAATCTGACTCTTGTCTGCATATACTCCCTGTAATCCATACTGCTTCCCTGCTGATTTCATTGATGTAGTCAGTTTTTATTGATCACACCATGTTTTAAAAAATGGTTAAAATGGCTCTGAGCACTATGGGACTCAACTGCTGTGGTCATTAGTCCCCTAGAACTTAGAACTACTTAAACCTAACTAACCTAAGGGCATCACACACATCCATGCCCGAGGCAGGATTTGAACCTGCGACCGTAGCAGTTGCACACACCACGTTTTAAATGACTAATTGTATGGATAATAAAATTGCAGTACAGCAAAATGCAGTTAAAATATAGCAATGAGAATATTGCAGTACCTCATGGTAAAACTTTGCTGGCTTTAAGACACATCGTTGCTTGTATGCTAATGTCTAAATTGTGCCAAATATGTGTAGTCAATGGTTGTACATTGAAGTCAATAGTACCTCCTAATTAGTTAGCTCATACAGCTAATCTGAAGCATTCCCACATAACACGAAATTTAATAAGCTTCTATTCTCTTACCTGTATGCAGTAAAGTTCCATAGAAGTTTACACTAAAGGCAAAGACCTTCTGAAAAGACCTTGTAATACTTATCAGTTTTCAAAAATACTGTTCTTGCTATTTGCATTTTATATTCATGCCATTTCAGCTGTTGGTTTTTTTGTTATCCAGATAGCAAAACTTGCATACCTTCTCATTTCCTAATCTAATTCCTTTGGTATGGACCAATTTAGACTACATTCCATTATCCTTGAACCTCTTACCTCTTCAAAGAGCAGTTGAATGTAATGGATAGAGTCTTCCATAGTTGTTTGCTGTCCGACTTCATTAAAACGTCATTCGCAAGCCTCAGTTTTTTGCTCCAGAGTTCACTTTCCAGAATTCTCCCTGGCTTACTTTACAGCTTATTCAATGTATGGGCTGAATATCGAGGTTAGGCCACAACCCCCTCAATCCCTTCCGGATCACTGCTTCCACTTTTAATGTCAGTGGACTCTAAAAACTAAATTCCAATTTCTCTAAAAGCTAAAACATTGTGTTCCTTACATTTTATCCTGGTTATCCTCAGTTTCAGAAAGTGTGATAAGCACTGTGAGAAGCTACAGATGCTATGAACATAGATTTAATAGTTGCCTCATGTTCCTTTAATTCTCTGAAGCCCAAAATGATCTTCCCTGAGATCAGCTTCATCTAGTTTCCCTATCCTTCTATAAATGTTAGTATTTTGCAACCAAGACTCATTAAACAGATAGTTGAGCAATGACACTTGTTAGCATGTGTCTTCTACAGAACTGGAATAATTAAATTCTTCTCAAAGTCTGATAGTATTAAACATATGTTGCATATCAGGTTGAATAGTTCTTCACGGTTGCCTCTTGCTATAGTCGAGGCAGTATAAGTAGATCCGTGACAGTTTGCAGTATTACGGTAAACTTAAGTGCTAATGGCTGCAAAACAGTAGCAGCCTACAGAGCTGACATCACAGAGGTAAGCATGTACAAAATCGTTAAGTGTCCCGAGTATTTTGCATGTCTCAAAGCTTCTCGAATAAAGCTATCAAGCTTCTGATGGCTATATCCGCCATGTTGTGACTCACAGACATTTGTTGAAACACTCAAGAAAATTAAAATAGGCCAGAATGACGTAACGGTTAGTCTGGATGTGGTGCCACTTTTTATGAGGGGACCAGTACAAGACACACAACAATTTCCGTCTGGAACTGTCAAGTTATTTAGTCATGTTCTAATGACAAAGTACATCTTGTACCACAATGAATATTATGAAATAATGGATGACACAGCAATGGGCTGACCACTGTCTCCTACAGACCCAAATTTCTTCATGGAGCACTTTGAGGCACAGGCTCTAAGCACTGCAGTGTTGCATCCATCTTGCTTCATAAGGTACATAAATTACATCTTCCTGATATTGCCTCATGGTGAAGATACACTGCACCAATTGATGTAAAGAAAGAAATTGAAAGATGATAATTTGGAAGACCATGCAACCTTCCCATTCCCCATATTGTAGACCTATTTTAGCTATCACAAAGCCTGATAGTAGCATCAGGCTTTCGCGTGATTTCTGTAGTATAAACGAATCTTGTCAGGACATGCCTTGGCACCCTCCAAGAACAATTACTGAAATTTCACAATGTTAAATACCCCTCTATAATTTGTTTAAAGGTATTGTATTGGCAAATAGCAATACAATGAGACAATAGGGAGTACACAGCCTTTGTATGTGGTGACAGGAAGTAGGAATATTGTAATACATTTGTTTGCGTGGTCATCTTCCACAGCAGCTGTTAACATCTGTTACTATAGGTTATCCATCTAGAGCTGACTGCAGTCTAATTAAAAAGAATGACACCAGATGCATTTTGCATTTATTTACAAAGCATCTTCCATGGTTAATCTGTAAATTGGATACATATGTTTGTACATTTTTTTATTGTTTTAGGTTAAAAACCACGTTTTCTTTATAAAGTTGGTCTGCTAGCTACATACAGTGTTTTTATAGTATAATCTGCACCTTCCATTCATGCTAACAGTGGGTGGTGTCAACAGGCTTCATTTCACATCTGCACCTGGCAGTGTGTGTGTGTGTGTGTGTGTGTGTGAGAGAGAGAGAGAGAGAGAGAGAGAGAGAGAGAGAGAGAGAAAGAGAGAGAGAGAGAGAGAAATGGGTGGGGGGGGGGGGGGGGAGAATAAGTGAAATTGTCAAAGTGGGGTTGGTGGGAGGGGGCGGAGCAAAGACAGGGATGGGCCTGGACAGTGATTATAGGACAGAATCTGGGAGGAAATTGCAGTGGTAAATGGAGCCTGTGGTCATATGTGTACTTTTTATGTTACATTAAGTGGTCAATTAGTTTAAAGAGTGTGTGGTTTGCCCTGTTGATCTGATCATTCATGATTTGTTTCTTTTCTGTTATAGTTTTTTGGATGGTAGTTTTCTTGTAAGGTGAGGAGATGTTTTTTGTTGTTGTTTATCCTTATGATTTCCATGTCTGTGTATCTGGTTGTAATTTTATGTTGGTGTTGGTGTAGGTGCTCTACAAAAGTTGAATCATTTGTCCTATACTTCCATGCCCATACATGTTCATTGTATCTGGTGTCAAATGTCCTCCTGATTTGACATATGTATCTTCCATCACATGTATTGCATTTCAGTTGGTGTATTCCTGATTTACAATGTAGATCAGTGTTTCCTATTGTTTTTGGGAGGTATTTCTGATTTGAGTTGTTGGTTTGGTGTGCTATTTTTATCGTTGTTTTTTGGAAATATTGGATACTCTCTGTGTGTATTTGTGGTTGTACGTCATTGTGCACAATTTTTACTTTATGTTCACACTTTGTGTCGTTTCTATTCTTGTATTTTGTGTATTTGTTTGTGAGCAAAATAGACAGTTTAATTTCTAGGACATCACTATAAAGATTCAAAACAACCAACACACATTTGCCATTTACCGAAAACAGACAAAATTATACATGAGACATCACAACACCCCAATTCTCAAAAGCAGGCAGCCTTGGCTACACACTCCACAGACAAAACACAGCACCATTAGATACAGACAATTACATAAAAAAAATGAATACTGTAATACAAATAGCCACAAACAATGGATGCAAAGAGAACTTAGTAACAAAGCTGAACAAGAAAATCAAGAAACAGAAAAGAACAAACACACAACTGTCACCAACACAAGCACAAAATCACACACAAACAAGTACACAAAATACAAAAATAGAAACAACACAAAGTGTGAAAGAAACAGAAAGTAAAATATAGTACACAATGACATACAACCATAAATACACACACCGAACATCCAATATTTTCAAAAAACAAGACATAAAAATAGCACACCAAACCAACAACTCAGTTCAGAAATACTTCCCAAAAATTATAGGAAAAACTGATCTATATCAGAAATAAAGAATACACCAACTAAAATGCAATACATATGATGGAAGATACATACATCATATCAGGAGGACACTTGACAACAGATACAAAGACCATGTAAGAGCATGGAAGTATAGGACAAATCATTCAACTTTTGCAGAACACCAACATCAACATCAACATAAAATTACAACCAGAGATACAGACATGGAAATCATAACGATAAACAACTACAATAAACACCACCTCACCTTACAAGAAAACTACTACATCCAAAAAACCATAACAGAAAAGAAACAACTCATAAATGATCAGATCAACAGGGCAAACCACACTCTCTTTAAACAAATTGATAACTTAATATAATGTGACTTCTGAAATTTTCCTGGCGTTTGTGTGTGGCTCTACAGTAGTTGCGTACTCACCTGATGATGGCCGGACGTCTCTGGCCCGAAATATCATGGCAGAATGTCGACGGGATCCGGCTGCATACCCGGAAATTCTCTCTCTCTCTCTCTCTCTCTCTCTCTCTCTCTCTCTCACTCTCTCACTCTCTCACTCTCTCACTCTCTCACTCTCTCACTCTCTCACTCTCTGTCAACACCAACCACTGAAACACTTATAAGTAGCTTGCAAACCATCTTTTTAAAGAAAACACTGTTTTTAACCTAAAAAAATAAAAAATGTACAAATGTATGTATCAAATTTACTGAATAACCACAGAAGATGCATTGCAAATAGAAGCAAAACACGTCTGGTGTAATTCTTTTTAATTAGATTGCAGTCAGCTCAATATGGATAATGTATAGTAACAGATATGAATTTTGTGTTTCTCCATTTGGCTTGAACATGAGTGTGGGTGATTTCATTTCCACATTGGACAAAGTTTTAGAACCAGAACTCCTCAGTAGAGTCACTCCCTATGTTGATGACCTGTTAATAGCTACACCCACATGGGAAGAATGTGTGAGGCTTTTGACACAGGTGTTGTACCAATTTACAGAATATGGGTCACAGTTAATTTAATAAAGTCAGAGTCTGGAAAAGAAAAGATCAAATTCCTGGGTCATATTATTTTGTCACGGGGTATGATACTTGATCCAGGAAAACTTGATGTGATCAAACCTTTTCCACCACCACAGAATAAAAAACAACTCACGGCATATTTGGGTATGGTTTCATTTTTAGGCTATTTACTCCAGATCAGTTATTGAATAGAGATGCATTGTTAAACATTTTGAGTTAAAACTATCCGTAGATATAGACCAAACAATATAAAGCAGACTTTGTCTGCACATAGTAAGGCTTCCTTTATATTGTCATACTACATGTTTGGTTGAGTGAAAGTGAAGTTAACAGTGAGAGTGTACAATGTGGAAAACCAAACGACTTTGTCAATAAGGTAAAACATGGAATATTTCAGCAGCAGTTAAGTAAAAGATCATATGCGAAATTGCTCACGAAAAATCATCCACTGCTAAGCTGCTCTACTGAGACAATATCGACATGTGTTAGCAAAAAAGACATAATAAATAGTGCCAAAGAAGACTTCGCTTACTGCAAAGGTAGGCAGAAAACAGGTAATCTTGGAACAGCAAGTACCGGTAAAATTGAACTGTATGCTGACAGCCAAGGACGAAATATAGCCACTGAATTTCAGCGTACAGGTAGTCAGAACTTTAATTTTGACTGTACAATAAAACCAGGAGCAAAATTCAGTGCTGCTATGTCATTGAGCAAAAAGGACTTTTCCATCTTCCTGGCGGGATCCAATGATATAGCTAAGAACGAAAAAAGTGATCTCTTAATCTCGCTAAAAAGAAAACTATATGAGAGGAACAAATATTATTGTTTTTCCAGTGCCACACCGTTACGACTTGATTACCTGTGTAAATAAAGAAATTGAAACTGCAAATAAAGAGATGCAAAATATTTGCAAGCGGTTTGAAAATCTAACATTTGTGAACATCAGCAATTTAGGGAAAAGATTTCACACAACACATGGTTCCCATCTAAATGTACTCGGAAAAAACGTAATAGTAACAATAATTTTAGAACTTGTAAATGAAATCTCAAATGTGCAGTGTGATGGTAGAAAAGTCATACCTCTCATGGACAAGAAGTGTGTGTTACCTGTAGACTCCAATGCGAAATCTGCTGTCAGTGAAGCTACACCTCTCCAAGACAAATGTGAAATTTTATTAATATGCTGACAGCCAAGGACGAAATATAGCCACTGAATTTCAGCGTACAGGTAGTCAGAACTTTAATTTTGACTGTACAATAAAACCAGGAGCAAAATTCAGTGCTGCTATGTCATTGAGCAAAAAGGACTTTTCCATCTTCCTGGCGGGATCCAATGATATAGCTAAGAACGAAAAAAGTGATCTCTTAATCTCGCTAAAAAGAAAACTATATGAGAGGAACAAATATTATTGTTTTTCCAGTGCCACACCGTTACGACTTGATTACCTGTGTAAATAAAGAAATTGAAACTGCAAATAAAGAGATGCAAAATATTTGCAAGCGGTTTGAAAATCTAACATTTGTGAACATCAGCAATTTAGGGAAAAGATTTCACACAACACATGGTTCCCATCTAAATGTACTCGGAAAAAACGTAATAGTAACAATAATTTTAGAACTTGTAAATGAAATCTCAAATGTGCAGTGTGATGGTAGAAAAGTCATACCTCTCATGGACAAGAAGTGTGTGTTACCTGTAGACTCCAATGCGAAATCTGCTGTCAGTGAAGCTACACCTCTCCAAGACAAATGTGAAATTTTATTAATGCAAGTGAACACTCCAAATGTTAATAATCACAGAAAGGCACAGCAGTTGTGGAGCAACAAACACCAGAAATAAGTGAAACAGCAGCAGCACCATCATTATCAGCAGAAGTAGCAACAGCAGCAGAACCAACAACGACTGGAGCAGCAACACAGCAATGCTTAAGGAGGAGCCAAAGG
Organism: Schistocerca americana; assembly: GCF_021461395.2. Classification (NCBI taxonomy): domain Eukaryota; kingdom Metazoa; phylum Arthropoda; class Insecta; order Orthoptera; family Acrididae; genus Schistocerca; species Schistocerca americana. Next base: position 17,201,970 of record NC_060122.1, read on the forward strand.
AAAAATACATCTGTGTCATTCAGTGATAATTTTTTATGGTTTCAAGCCAAGAAAAAAATAAAAATGTGAAAAACCAGCCTGCTAACTCACAGATAAGTCACAATAACATCCTATTTTTAAACATTCAGGGTCTTGAAAATAAAGTTGAAATTCTGGAGGAGTCATTGCCACAGAATAAGTATTCTTTCTTATGTCTGTCAGAACATTGGCTTAAACCAGAACAAATACAATACTATGTGCTAGAAGGTTATAAACATGGAAACAGTTTTTGCAGATCTCAGTACCGTAATGGTGTAACAGAGTGTAGAGAACTAGATCTTAGTTGGGCATGTGTAGAGAAACACTTTGAAATTACCGGGATCATATGTGATATAATGAAATAGGCAGCACAACTTCCATCATGTAAATTCAGAAACAAAAAGACTACAAGCATGCTTGGATAATGCTTTTGTCAACTGTGCTCGTGATATGTACTCCACCAAGGTAAAGGAATTTGTTTTCTCTGACCATTCCATGTTAACAGTAGAGTTAAGACATTTTATAATAGGGGATGAGAGCAAGGGTGCACAAAAATTAACAAAACCTAATACCCTAATATTAACAAAACACAATCTCATAAAACTAACACACCAGCTGAGCATATCAAACTGGGACAAATTATTTCAAAACTGTGATTTCAGTGCCCAAACAGTTTATGAAACATTCCACAATTACTTAACAGGTATTTTAAAAGCCCATCTTTTTCAAAAGAAATACCATAAAACAAGAAAGAGTAAATTTTGGTACACCAAAGAACTGGAGAATCTAAAAAATAAGCTACTGCTCCTGAAGCGCCTCGCCAAAGTAAACAATTCTAATGAAATTAAGGATCTCGAAAAATCACTAAGAAACTGTATAAGAAAGAGTTGCAATTGGCAAAACAATGATATGACACAAATTTCATAAAAAATAGTAAAAACCAATGCAAAACAGCCTGGTCAGTAATTAATACTGTTAAAGGTGAAGTCAGAAACTTCGACAAGACAGTCCCAATACCAGCAGATACATTCAATAAATATTTTGTAAGCTGTGCTGATGGTATCAAAAAGCTGATCAATAAACCCAATGTAACATGTATAGATTATCTTAAGAGAGCAAACCTAAATCATAATAGGGCCAGATCATCATTGAAACACTTCAAAGAGGTACGCCAACATGAAGTTCTTAAAATAGTCAAAGAAATGAAAAATTCATGCAGTACAGATATTTTTAATATGTCAAACAATCTATTGAAAGAAATCATACATTACATTGCAGCACCATTAACATATTCTATAAACCTGTCTCATAGAAGGGTTTTTTCCCTGATCCTCTCAAACTAGCCAAGGTAACTCCAGTCTTTAAGAAGGGTGTCAAATCAGATCCTGCAAACTACAGACCAATTTCACTAATTCCAGTACTAGAAAAAGTCTTTGAAGGTGTAATATATAAGCAGATGTACGATTACCTAGAACTAAATGGTATGTTAAGTGCATCACAGTTGGTTGCAGAAAAGGAAGGTCAGCTACACATGCCATAGAGCTCTTAGCCAGAGACATTCTAGCAGCATTTGAGGACCATGTGCACACACAGGTAACCTTATGTGATCTGAGCAAAGCTTTTGACTGTGTTGACCACTCACTTCTGCTCTCTAAACTTGAGTACTATGGAATATGGGATAAAAGTTTAAAACTCATCAAATCATACCTCAATAAAAGGAAACAGGTGGTGAGTTTAGGAGGCCATCTGTCAAACATACTCAAGGTTCAACACGGAGTGCCACAGGGATCTAAATTGGGACCACTTCTTTTCCTTGTACACATAAATGACTTACCAGGAAATATAGATGTAAAGACATATGTATGCAGATGACACAACTTTTCTATCTGTAAACTATGTACTTGATAACCTTGTAAGTGATATGAAATTGGCAAAAGAAAATGCAACATCATGGTTTAATGACAATGGTCTGCTATTAAATGAGGAAAAGACCCAGAATATGTGGTTCAGTCTATCAAAGACTACAAAAATAGAAAAACAAAAGGCAAAGTTTTTAGGTATCGTACTTGACAACAGTCTAACATGGAACTCTCATGTTGATCACATAGTGGTTAGGTTGTCAAGAGTTACATATTTGTTTAAGAGACTGATGTGTTGTGCATTTGAGTACGTAAGGACAGCATACTTTGCCTTTTTTCAATCTGTTTTAAGGTATGGGTTAATACTCTGGGGAAACAGCAGAAAAATAAATGAAATTATGGTGATCCAGAAGAAAGCAATCAGAGTAATGGCTAAGGTAGATAATAGAGCACATTGTAAACCATTGTTCATTAAATACAGAATTTTAACAGTTATTAATTTATATATTCTTGACAGTGTTAACTACATACTTGATGAACTACCTAATTTAAGAGTAACAAATGAAAGGCATGACTACTATACAAGAACGTGTACTTCTCTGCTGTTGCCACAAAATAGATTAGCTAAAACTAACAATAGTCATAAGTATATGGCAATTAAAATATATAACAAATTGTCTAAAAATGGGTCAATCAAGCCTGACAAATTATTTAAAGACAATGTTCATAACTTATTGTTAGCTAATCCATTCTATTCATTAGAAGAATTTTTAGAAATGCCCAAAATCAACTTAAATATGTAAAAATTTATTTTGTAAAATTAATAGGTTAAGTGAACTGACAAAGTCTATAGCATGTAATAATGCTGAATGACCAATAAAGAATCTGAATCTGAATCTTCTTCACAGGGGCTTGGAGCATGCTTATTTCAGATCACTGATAGTGGTGATGAACCGACACCCAAGATGATAAGCTTTGCTAGTAGAACATTTTCTGAATCCAAGCAGTCAGATTCCATCATGGAGTCAAGGCTTTCAGAGATATATGGGCATTTAAGAAATTTGGGTACTACTTATGGGGCAAGCACATCAAAGTCAACTGTGACCATCAAGCTCTTTCTTTTCTGTTCACATGCAAATTATTACATCAAAGATTAGCTGTACTTGTAGTTTAGTTTTGAAATCATATACAGCATGGATAAACAAAAGATAATTGCAGACACCTTGTCATGGTTACCTGAAGGGCTTGATGAATTCTTAGAATTCACAGAACAGAATTCTGAAACTAGGTTTCTACTAACACAGGACAGGACAAAACAACCGTATTATGTAAAGATGGGTAAGAGTTTGGAGCAATTGCAAGAGGGAGAACAGTGATGGAGAAAAGTATGTTTGGGGGGAGGGGGGGGGGGGGGAGAGGTGCAGCAAAGCACTTAAACAAGCCCAAGTTGATTTAACTACATCATATAGTGCCCAAAAAACCTTTAGAATTAGTGTCATCAGACGCTGCCAAACCCTATCTGCAAAAGGAAGGAAAGTGTCAAACATGGTATTGTCTTGCATGATATTTTCACAAAATATGTTGAGTTGTATGCAGTGTGGTTTGTGACTGCTGGTTCTATTATTAGGAGGATTACAGCAGATTACATCCTGACAGTGGGGAAGCCACAGATATTGTTAATGGACAACGCATTGTACTTCATAGACAAAAGACTGAAGGAATTTACCATAGCAAACGAGATAAAACATATATTAGTATCCAGATTTTACCCTGAGACAAGCCCAATAGAAAGGATATTCCAAGAACTTAACAGATTTATTCATACCTATAAACCTCAGAAGCACATGAAATGAGTTGAGTTTGTCTCACCATTTCAGCAAATCATTAATGACTTACTACACACTTCAACTGGTTTCACACATACTGAATTATTGTTTAAAAGGAGAGAAACTGAATTGTTGTTTAAAAGGAGAGAAGTCATCGAGGGGGAAAAACCGTTGCCCAAAATACCTAGGGGAGAGGTGTCACTTGAAGAAAGAGTATGCTAGGCTTTGATTAATCTGGAGGAAAAGGTTGAACAGAGGAAAAGAGTCATATGACAAAAGATTAGGGTGCACTGCACAGTTTCAAGTTCGACAAGATGTGTGACTCTTCAAGCTTTCCCGGCAGATGTGTCGTAAAAAGTCTTCACGGGTTTGCCGCTGGATCACATTGTGCAAATTCCACAATATTTCCTCAGAGCAACTGTCCGGCAGTTCGACACGGGAAGTTGAACCACCTGAAGATGGCAGACAGTTGCTCCGAGGAAATATTGTGGAATTTGCACGACGTGATCCGGCGGCAAATCCGTGAAGACTATTTACAGGACAAGAGGTATTACCGTGAATGCACCCTAAATCTAATTTTAATTTTATTTATTTATATGTTTCTTAAGGGGAACAAGGTAAGTTACGGTAATTAAAGATTCTGTTTAATGTCAAAAGACTACACGATGCCTGAGAATCAAACACTATCACAGTGATGACAATTTACTCTATAATACATTCATTTCTCAAATACAGTGTGACAATGCACTCGAGATGCAAACAAGTGAAGGTCAAACCCCTCGTGAATGCCGTTCTCAAACACAGTAAGAGTCGGTCGATGTTCGTAAGCAGCTGGAAATCACCCTGACTACTGTCAAACAATTGGCAGCTGCTGTGAATCAGTACGTCGTTAGAGCTCCCAGAAGCCATGTACCTGTGATACCTGTACCAGAGCTCTGTCAAGTACTGTGCTCTTCTGTGGATCCCATCTCCTCCGGAGAAGGCACAGGATCTGTCATTACCCATCCATGTGACTACGAGGCATCCCGTACAGGGTCGACGGAGATCACGGAGAACTCGGTGTTGTACCGATTCCCCGACCGACAAGTTCGAGGAGCTGTCTTTCACTGAAACTGAGCCAGTGGGTCTTACTACACACGTTTTGGGGAGACGTGTTTCGTCCTAAAAGGCAAATGCAAAAGGTTATGGGTCTATTAATCATTGACAGTTCACACACATGGCAAAAGATGGTACCCCTTAGGGAAATGGCAGCAAGGAACAGTAAAGGACAGGGAAGGACAGAAGGTGCACTCAGTATGTATGCCTTGGAGTCTCATTGAACAAACTGAAGAGGCTATTATGGCAGCCATTGAGGGAACAGGGTGCAACCAGCAGCAGATTGTGGCACCTGTTGCCTGGGCTCCGAGGTCATTCTCGGGTCATTCCAGTGATTGCCAGAGAAGACTGAGAAGACCAGCCGTGCTTATGGAGTTTCAGTGGAGCTCACATTGTGTGTCCAGAACATATTGTGGCCCAGTGATTCTTAGTCGAGTGGAACGACTGAACCAGAGACTGTGACAAGCTAGGCTGCGACTTCGTGGACTTGCACTGTAGGGTCCCCTAAGTAGGTTAGGTGTGTACTACGTATGAGAGACTACACAGGTATCTAACTGTGTGTGGGCTGCACACGAGGGTTGTTTTAGATTAGGCACCTCTCCACCCAATGTGGATAATGTCAGCTGTAGGAAACCCAGAAGTATCAGTGTAAGACTGAAAGAAATGCCTTCCACAGTTGAAAGTATTAGAATCCTAGTAGTTAACTGCTGAAGCATTCACAATACGGTGCCAGAGTCTGAAGTGCACAGGAAAAGCAGTGAAGCTCATTGATAGCAGTAAGATTTTTGGGGGAAATTTAAATGCATATGAAAGGATATACAAATGGGAAATTGGGGTGGTGTATTTGTCACAGTATGATAGAAACTCTTTGGGCAAGACTTAGTATCAAGTATCAGGGGTGGGCATAAAATGATAATTGGATCCTTTTATCACCCACCAGACTCATCTCCTGATGTAACCAAAAACTTTAGAGAAAGCCTCAGTTCACTTGTATTTAAGTTCCCCAATTATACTGTAAACATTGCTGAAGACTTTAATCGAGAGGCAACTAAAAAGTAAAATTATAATTTTGTTAATGATGTGTGTGATAAGACATCCTGCAAAACTTTACGAAATGCCTTCTCTGAAAACTACTTAGACCAGATAGTTAGAAACCCCATTCACGATGGAAATACATTAGATCTAATGGCAATAAATAGACCTGACCTCTTCGAGAATGTCCACGTTGAAACTGGTATCGATGACCGTGATGCAGTTGTGACAGAAATGTTTACCACAGTACAAAGAAACACCGAAACAAGCCAAAAGATATATAGTTCAGTAAGCTAGATAAAAAATCAGTAATGTCATGTCTCAGTGAGGAACTTGAAACTTTCAGTACAATGCAGGACCATGTAGAGGAACTCTGGTTCAAGTTTAAAATAATAGTTGACCATGCACTGATAGATATGTACCATGTAGAACAGTTAATAATGGGAGGGAATCTCCATAGTATACAGCCATTGTAAAGAAACTTCCAAAAAAATAGAGATAACTGCATAATAGATGTAAAACAAAGTGTAGGGCTAGAGATAGAGAGACACTGAATGAAACACATTTGGCTGTCAAGAGAGCAATGTGTGATGCCTTCAATGACTACTGTAGCAGAATACTGTCAAGTGATCTTTTGCAGAACCCAAAGATTCTGGTCATATTTAAAGGCTGTTGGTGTCAATGTCCGCACGAATGAGAGAGAAACTGAAATTGAGGGTAGCAAAGCAAAAGCTGAAATGCTTAACTTCATTTTCAAATGTTCCTTTACACAGGAAAATTCAGGAGAATTCCTCCAATTTAATCCTCGTACCACCAAAAAATCGAATGAAACAAGTATTAGTGTCAGTGGTGTTGAGAAACAACTGAAATTATTAAAACTGAATGAAGTTCCAGGGTCGAGTGGAATCCTTGTCACTTTCTACATTGAATTTGTGGCTGAGTTAGCCCCTCTTTTAGCTATAATCTATTGTAGATCCCTCAAACAAAAAACCATGCCCAGTTCTTGAAGAAAAGCACAGGTCACATCTGAGTACATGAAGGGTAGTAGAAGTGATCCACAAAACTTCTGTCCAATATCCTTGACGCTGATTTGTTGTAGGATCTCGGAACAAATTCTGAGCTCAGACATAATGTAGCGGCACCACCATTTAGGATAGGGAAAGTTAGTTCTGTGCGATATTCCGAGCACAAGTTACAGTCAGGTGCAGCCCGGATTGCAGTGAGTTACGCATACCAGTAGTTGCAAGGCAAATAAAGGCCACAGGAGCGTAGAACTGCCGGTGAGGGTGCACACAGCAGTTTCCACGGTGCAAGTCACAGGCAGAAGGGTGCCACTGACCAACCTAAGTGTTATGCATACGTGATGCAAAGCAGCATGCTTGGCAAAACAGAGGCGCACCGGTAAGTATTAATAGGTGTCGATCTCTAACGAGATTCATTCAAGTGTGGCATCTCTCCTGGATGGCGGGCATGTCACACCACCGGCTACACACAATAGCAGATGGGGTACCAACATCCCAGTCCACAGTGGGTTGTTGGTTCGACCCTCTGAGGCCGACGCGGGGCCACAGCTAGCCAGCGGTGGGCCACTCTCCGGCTCACTAAAGTGGGCAGTCGTCTTGGCTCCCAACACATAGCGGAGACTTCCCGAGGTGAGGGCTGCAGATTCAGACGCCAGATAGCGGGTGCTTGTTGCTGCCGTGATCGCAGCTACGCCAGTGAGGAAGAAGCATTGCGGGGTCGGCCTACGGCTCCCGGCGAAGCAGCACTGAGACAACAAGGACGGTGTCCACTGAGTCGGTTGCTGGTGCAGCCATCCTGACATCCTGCTCCCAGCAGAGCAACACTGAGACAATGAGGACGCTAGTTGCTCAGTCGTGTGCTGGCGCAGCCATCCTGACATCATCAGAACTCAGTGGGCCGGCCAAGGCCAGCACGACACAGTGTTGCATTGCACAGTCCACTGGGGTGCCTCCTCAGGATTGCAGAGCTCTGTGATGCAGACCAAGAGGAATGAGAGCACTGTTGCTAAAAAACAATAAATCACTTAGAAAGTTCTCGCCGAGTTTTAATACAGCACCTCCTGGCACCCATCTACTACATTTAGCATCTTCCCGCCACAATAATGAGGTAGCTTGAACATAATGACCTCCTCAATGCCAACTATCATGGATTTCAAACACGTTGATCATGTGAAGCCCAACTTGCACTTTTTCACATGACATACTGAAAGCTTTGGATTAATCAACCAGGTAGATGCAGCATTTCTTGATTTTCTAAAAGCATTTCACTCAATACCACACCTACACTTATTGTCAGGAGTATGGTCATATGGGGAATCATGCGAAATTTGTAGCTGGATTGAGGAGTTTTTGATAGGGAGGACACGGCATGTTATCTTCGATGCAGAGTCATTGTCAGATGTAGTATAACTTTGAGTGTGCCCCAGGTAAGTTTGTTGGGACCTTTGCTGTTCATGTTGTATATTAATGACGTTGTAGACAATATTAATAGTAAAATCAGGCTTTTTTCATATGATGCACTTATCTATAACAATGCACTATCTGAGAGAAGCTGCATAAATATTCAGTCAGCTCTTGATAAGATTTCAACATGGTGCAAAGATTGGTAACTTGCTCTAAATGTTCAGAAATTAAAAATTGTACACTTCACAAAATGAAAAACATAGTATCCTATGACCATAATATCAGCGAGTCACTGTTGTAATCAGCCAACTCATACGAATACCTGGGTGTAACACTTTGTAAGGGTATGAAATGGAATTATCACACAGGTTCAGTCATGGGTAAAGGAGGTGATAGACTTTTCTTTGTTCATCGAATACTGGGGAAGAGCAATCAGTATACAAAAGAGATTGCTTACAAATCACTTGTACGACTGATCCTAGAATATTGCTCAAGTGTGTGTGACGCGTACCATACAGGACTAACAAGGGATGTTAAACGTGTATAGAGAAGGGTGGCACGAGTAGTCACAGATTTGTTTAATCCATGGGAGAGTGTCATGCAGATACTGAAGGAACTGAACTTAAAAACTCTTTATGATAGATTTAAACTATCCTGATAAAGTCTGTTAACAAAGTTCCAACAATTGGTTTTAAATGATTACTCTGGGAATATACTACAACTCCATATCTATTGTTCACTTAGGGGTTGTGAAAATAAGATTAGAATAATTACTGTACACACAGAGGCACCTAACCTATCATTCTTCCCACGCTCGATATGTGAATGGAACAGAAAGAAACACTAACAACTGTACAATGGGACGTACCCTCTGCCATGCACCTCATAATAGTTTGCAGAATATAGATGCAGATGTAGATGTAGCATTAGAGAGGGAGAGGACACACAGGTATATTAGGAGTTAACACATCAGTGCATGTACAGAAATAGTTCAGTCCATCACGCTGCTTTGCATGCTGAACACAACGCAAACTTGGCATCTGGCCGCCAAATAACCTGTAGTCTGGAGGTTTCAGTATGAAGTAATTACTATTAAAGTGAAGGAGTCTACACTGTAAGAATAAAACTAATACAGTAAGGAGGTCCAAAACAATAGAAAATTTACAGAGGAAGAAAGAATAACTAACTCCAGGAACCTATCTACAAACTACACTACTATTCACAGTATTGACAAATTTACATGGTAGTTGTATTCACAATGAATAAAACACTATAAGGAAAGTATCTATATACAGCAAAGGAAAGAATAATTCCAGGACTGTGGTCACATTCTGAACAAACTACGAAAGATAATAAGTTTGTGCCCACCTACAACAACAATTATTACTTGCAGGTACAATCATAGTAAGATTATGAAAGGGCTGAAAAGTTAAGTAAAACTGATGGTCATGCTCTGAATATTTGCACCCTTATAAAAGGAAGATTGTTTTTGAGAAATGAAAAGGAGCTGATAAATTACACATACACTTACTTAAAGTAAAAAGATGTGTGTGTGAGAAGAAAAATAATACATTAGTTACATGTGGCAGCTACGTTCTTAGTTTATACATTATTATTAACTTTCTTTTCCAGCTAAAGGCAGGAAGGTGGATTTAGGTAGCCAGTAACAAAGAAAACAGATCATACCACAGTGTGAGTGAGAGAATATGTGTGTGTGTGTGTGTGTGTGTGTGTGTGTGTGTGTGTGTGTGTGTGTGTGGGTGGGTGGGTGGGTGGGTGTGTGTGAGAGAGAGAGAGAGAGAGAGAGAGAGAGAGAGAGAGAGAGAGAGAGAGAGAGAGTGAGAAATAGGGGAGGAGGGAGGGGCAGAGGGATTAGCAGAGGGAGGGGGAGAGGGGGATAGAGGGAGGGGGAGGGGAAGAGGGGGATAGGGAGAGAGGGAGGGGGAGGGGAAGAGGGGGATAGGGAGAGAGGGAGGGGGATAGGGAGAGAGGGAGGGGGAGGGGAAGAGGGGGAGGGGGAGGGGAGGGGGAAGAGGGGGGATAGGGAGAGAGGGAGGGGGCGGGGGGAGGGGGATAGGGGGAGAGGGAGGGGGAAGGGAGAGACGGGAGAGGGGGAGGGGGATAGGGAGAGCGGGAGAGAGGGAGAGAGGGAGAGAGGGAGAGAGGGAGAGAGGGGGGAGAGGGGGAGAGGGGGAGAGGGGGAGAGGGGGAGAGGGGGAGAGGGGGAGAGGGGGAGATGGGGAGAGGGGGAGAGGGGGAGAGCGGGGAGAGGGGGAGAGGGGGAGAGGGGGAGAGGGGGAGAGGGGGAGAGGGGAGGGGGGGTGAGGGGGGAGAGGGGGAGGGGGGAGAGGGGGGAGAGGGGGTGAGGGGGGAGAGGGGAGAGGGGGGAGAGGGGGAGAGGGGGAGAGGGGGAGAGGGGGGAGAGCGGGAGAGGGGGAGAGGGGGAGAGGGGGAGAGGGGGAGAGCGGGGAGAGGGGGAGAGGGGGAGAGGGAGAGAGGGAGAGAGGGAGAGAGGGGGAGAGGGAGAGAGGGGGAGAGGGTGAGAGGGTGAGAGGGGGAGAGGGTGAGAGGGTGAGAGGGTGAGAGGGGGAGAGGGAGAGAGGGAGAGAGGGAGAGAGGGAGAGAGGGGGAGGGGGAGGAGAGGGGGAGAGGGAGAGAGGGGGAGAGGGGGAGAGGGAGAGAGGGGGAGAGGGAGAGAGGGGGAGAGGGAGAGAGGGGGAGAGGGAGAGAGGGGGAGAGGGAGAGAGGGAGAGAGGGGGAGAGGGGGAGAGGGGGAGAGGGAGAGAGGGGGAGGGGGAGAGAGGGGAGGGGGAGAGAGGGGGAGGGGGAGAGAGGGGGAGGGGGAGAGGGGAGGGGGGGAGGGGGGAGACAGGGGGGAGGGGGAGAGAGGGGGGAGAGGGAGAGGGGGGGAGAGGGAGAGGGGGGGGAGAGGGAGAGAGGGGGAGAGGGAGAGGGGGGAGAGGGAGAGGGGGGGAGAGGGGGGAGAGGGGCAGAGAGGGGGGAGAGGGGCAGAGAGGGGCAGAGAGGGGCAGAGAGGGGGGAGAGGGGCAGAGAGGGGGGAGAGGAGGGGGTAGAGAGGAGGGAGAGGAGGGGTAGAGAGGAGGGAGAGGAGGGGTAGAGAGGAGGGAGAGGAGGGAGAGGAGGGGTAGAGAGGGGGGAGAGGGGTAGAGAGGGGAGAGGGGTAGAGAGGGGGAGAGGGGTAGAGAGGGGGGAGAGGGGTAGAGAGGGGGGAGAGGGGTAGAGAGGGGGAGAGGGGTAGAGAGGGGGGAGAGGGGTAGAGAGGGGGGAGAGGGGTAGAGAGGGGGGAGAGGGGTAGAGAGGGGGGAGAGGGGTAGAGAGGGGGGAGAGGGGTAGAGAGGGGGGAGAGGGGTAGAGAGGGGGGAGAGGGGTAGAGAGGGGGGAGAGGGGTAGAGAGGGGGGGAGAGGGGTAGAGAGGGGGGGGAGAGGGGTAGAGAGGGGGGGAGAGGGGGTAGAGAGGGGGGAGAGGGGTAGAGAGGGGGGAGAGGGGTAGAGAGGGGGGAGAGGGGTAGAGAGGGGGGAGAGGGGTAGAGAGGGGGGAGAGGGGGTAGAGAGGGGGGAAGAGGGGAGAGAGGGGGGAGAGGGGGGAGAGGGGGGGAGAGGGGGGAGAGGGGGGAGAGGGGGGGAGAGAGAGGGGGAGAGGGGGGGAGAGAGGGGGAGAGACGGGGGAGAGAGGGGCGGAGAGAGGGGGGAGAGAGGGGGGAGAGAGGGGGGAGAGAGGGGGGAGAGAGGGGGAGAGAGGGGGGAGAGAGGGGGGAGAGAGGGGGAGAGAGGGGGGAGAGAGGGGGAGAGAGGGGGGAGAGAGGGGGAGGAGAGGGGGGAGAGAGGGGGGAGAGAGGGGGAGAGAGGGGGAGAGAGGGGGAGAGAGGGGGGAGAGAGGGGGAGAGAGGGGGAGAGAGGGGGGAGAGAGGGGGAGAGAGGGGGGAGAGAGGGGGGAGAGAGGGGGAGAGAGAGGGGGAGAGAGAGGGGGGAGAGAGGGGAGAGAGGGGGGAGAGGGGGAGAGGGGGGAGAGAGGGGGAGCGAGGAGGGGGGAGAGAGGGGGGAGAGAGGGGGGAGGAGGGGGGGAGAGGGAGGAGAGGGGGAGAGAGGGGGGAGAGAGGGAGAGAGAGGGGGAGAGAGAGGGGAGAGAGAGGGGGAGAGAGGGGGAGAGAGGGGGGAGAGAGAGAGGGGGGAGGAGAGAAAGGGGGGAGAGAGAGAGGGGGGAGAGAGAGGGGAAAGAGAGGGGGGAGAGAGAGGGGGGGAGAGAGGGGGGGGGAGAGAGGGGGGGAGAGAGGGGGTGAGAGAGGGGGTAGAGAGGGGTAGAGAGGGGTAGAGAGGGGGGGAGAGAGGGGGGACGAGAGGGGGAGAGGGGTAGAGGGGGGGAGAGGGGCAGAGAGGTGGGGAGAGGGGCAGAGAGGGGGGAGAGGGGCAGAGAGGGGGGGAGAGGGGCAGAGAGGTGGGGAGAGAGGGGCAGAGGGGGGGGGGGGAGAGGGGCAGAGAGGGGGGGAGAGGGGCAGAGAGGGGGGAGCGGAGGGGTACAGAGGGGGGGTGAGGAGGGGGTAGAGAGGGGGGAGAGGCAGAGAGGGGGGAGGAGGCAGAGAGGGGGGAAGGCAGAGAGGGGGGAGAGGCAGAGAGGGGGGTGAGGCAGAGAGGGGGGAGGGGGATATGGAGAGGGAGAGAGGTGGGAGGGGGGTATGGAGAGGGATAGAGGGGGATAGGGAGTGAGGGGGAGGGGGAGGGGGGGAGGGGGGAGGGGGTAGGGGGAGAGAGAGAGAGAGGGGGGGAGGAGGGGGGAGAGATTGAGAGAGAGAGAGAGACGAGAGAGGAGAGAGAGAGAGAGAGAGAGAGAGAGAGATTGTAATAAACAATGAGAGCTTCACCTAGGTGTACCAACAATATAGGAGAAGACAGATTGGTACTTGCCATACAAAATATACAGAAATACACATAAAATTAAAGACAGGTCCAATTAAAAGATATTTAGGTAAAGCTTTCAGCCACAGCCTTTCTTCAATGAAAGAGAGAGACATGCACCATTCACACACATAAAGTAAGCACACCTCACACAAACACGACCACCAACTTCTGTGTCTCGGGTCGTAATGCAACTATCACGTGGGATGCAAGCAGTAGTCTGGAAGGGGTGGGGAAGGGGAAGGAGAGGAGGGGAAAAAAGAGCAAAAAGGGAGAGGATTGGGAAAGATAAGTGGATGCATTGGCAGAGAGCTGCAAATAAACTAGATGGGAGATGAGAATGGGGAGGACATGATAAGACAGAGAGGGTGGTAACTGTTGTGTGGAGACTCTGGGTTGAGGCCAGAATAATTACAGGAGTGGAGAATGTGTTGTAAGGATAGCTCCCATCTGCACAGTTCAGAAAAGCTGGTCTTTGGGGCCGAGGATCCAGATAGCTTGGGTAGTAGGAAATCCTGCTTGATGTGCCACAGGGTAATTCCCTTTGCTGTTGGACAATGTTTGGCAGTGGCCATTCATCCTGGTGGACAGCTGGTTGGTAAATCATATCAATATAAAAAGCTGTGCAACGATTACAGTAGAGCCGGTAAATTCATGGCTGCTTTCACAGGTGCCCCAGTCTCTGATGGGGTAGGATAAACCTGTGACAGGACAGGAATAGGTAGTGTTGCGAGAGTGGATTGGGCAAGTTTTTGCACATCATCATGGATCTTCCACAGGAAATGATCCATGTGGCAGGTGGCTGGGATTGGGAGTGGCATAGGGATGGACTAGGATGTTATGGAAGTTGGTGTGGGTGATGGAACACCACTCAACAAGGGGTGGGAAGTATCTCAGATAGGATGTCCCCCATTTCAGGGTATCATGATAGGTAATCAAAGCCCTGACTAAGGATGTGATTCAGTTGTTCTGGTCCAGGTTGATACTGGGTGATGAAAGGGACAATCTTTTCTGACTGATCCTTGGGGGTGTGGGAGGATTGGGAGTGTGAGGGGAATTGGCATGGGAGTTCTGCTTGTGGACTGGGTTTGGGTAATAGTGCCTGTCTGTGAAGGCCTTGTGACACCCTCATCATAATGAGCAAGGGAGTTTTTGTCAATGCAGATACACAGTCACCTGGTGGCCAGGTTGTATGGGAGGGATTTTTTGGTGTCAAAATACATGTCCTGTTGGTGGTTGGTGGGTTTAATTGGACAGAGGTGCAGATGGAGCCATTAGAGAAGAGGAGGTCAACATCTAGGAAGGTGGCACACTGTGTTGAGGAGGACCATGGGAAGTGGATGGGAGAGAAGGTGTTGAGGTTACGAAGGAACGAAGATAGGGTGTCTTGACCATGAGTCCAGATTGTGAAGGTATCATCAATGAATCTGAATTAGACAAGGGGTTCGGTCTTTTGGGATGCTAAGAAGGTCTCCTCTAGATGGTCCATAAAAATGTTGGCATAGAAGTGCACCTTGCGAATGTCCATGGCTGCACCACAGATTTGTTTTATATACTTCCTGCAAATGAGAAGTAGCTGTTGGTTACAATAACATTAGTAAGGTGTATCAGGGATGAGGTAGTGAGTTTGGAGTCCGAAGGACATTGGGAAAGGTAGTCTTGAAAAGTGGTAAGTCAGTGGGAATGAGGGATGCTGGTACATAGGGAGGTGGTGTCAACACCAATGAGTAGGAATCAAGGAGGTAAAGGGGTGGGGATGGTGGAAAGTTGGTGAAGGAAGTGGTTGGCATCCTTGGTGTGGGAGGCTAGATTATGGGCAATTGGTTGGAGGTGTTGGTCAATGAGGGCAGAAATTCTTGCAGGGGGTCACAATAACCAGTCACATTGGGGTATCCAGGTTTGTGGATTTTGAGGAGTATGTAGAAGGTGAGAGTGTAGGGTGTCACAGGGGTGAGGCTGAAAATGGATTCAGGGGATATGTTCTGGAAAAGGCCTCAGGTTTTAAGCAGGGATTGGAGTTTGGTTGGACTACTTGGAAGCGATCAGTCTGCCAGGTAGTCCCTCCGATTCTTAACAACAGTGGTGGAACCTTTGTCTACGGGTAGGATGATTAGGTCAGGATATATTTTGCTATGTACGGCTGTTCATTCTTCTACTAAAAGATTGGTGTTCTAAGGAAGGAACCTGGAGAAGAATAGTGAGGCTACACTGTAGGTAAGGAATTCCTGGAAGGTGACTAGTGGATGGTTAGGTCGCGGGGGGGGGGGGGGGGGGGAAGGGGGGGAGATCCCAGTTTTGAATAGTGGTATGAACTGGAAGAAGCAGGGTTCATTGTTGGAATTAGGGTGGTTTTGGTTGGAGGAATTGGTGGCAAAGAAGTGCTTCCATTGCAGGGTTTGGGAGAAGGAGAGTAGTTGTTTGATGAGTCCAGCACGGTTAAATTTGGGTGTAGAGCTAAAGGTGAGACTTTTGGAAGGGACTGAACCTTGTGTGGAGATGAGGGTTTTGGTGGGACAGTTAACACCAGTGTTATGGGAATGTTTTGGATCTGGATTTAGTGGAGAGTTGGCAGGGAGTTTTGGGGGATGTGTCAAGTTGAAAAGGTCAACAAGGCAGGGTTTAGCTGCTATGAGGGGTGGATGAGGAGGAACACTGTGGGTACAATAGGGGTTGGATAGTGGTACCCCAATGCAGTAATAGGATATCAGCAGGTTGGATAACTTCTGGAGGTGGCATCTGGAATGCTCCTCCAGGTGCTGGAGAGCAAGGGGGTCCGAGATGTGATGTATTGAGTAGGGATTGCAGAGTAGTAGTACCTTGCAGAGGGAGCAGAGGTGGTTCTTGGATGCCTATGCCTTGGAGATGTTTTGTGGTACCATGTTTGTGTGAGCCAGGCATTGGCAAAATATGATAAGATGTAGATCATTGTTAAAGGAGGGGTGGAATCCAGAGAAACGAATCTTTACAATTATGCCATTTGGGGGGATTCCATGGTTTAGGCAGAGTTTGAGAAACAGGGTGTAGGACTGGGATACTTTTCTGAATTGGTACAAAAAGATGGAGGAAGAGTCCATTGTGGTAGGAAATGGAAATGATGCAGAAACGAGCAAAATAATGTTGATGGTCACGAGAGGAGCCGGATAAGCGCAAAGAGGCATACAGGTGCTTAAAAAACACCCACAGATAGGCAGAAATATTACATATAGAGTATAATTTATTCATATTCACATCTAGATTCGCTATATTATTTATGATGTGCAGAAAACAGCATTTCAGTACTACTATGTGTCCTTTAAGATTTTACTTTTGCCTTTATGACCCATATTGCAACATCTTATGACATTTTAAATACACAGTACTTGACATTTTATTTGACCTTTCAAAGTCTGTCTGTTACAGGTTTGTCACGAACAGGTAATCTCTGAGTTCAAGTAATAGTAATATCTTACATAATGTAATGATTAAAATTGGTTTTTCAGTTTCAGGGTTGAAAGGACAATGAACATGTATACAGTTTGATGATATGTATAAACTGCTGTCCACACATTTTGGCCGGCCAGAGTGGCCGAGCGGTTAAGGGCGCTACAGTCTGGAACCGCACGACCGCTACGGTCGCAGGTTCGAATCCTGCCTCGGGCATGGATGTGTGTGATGTCCTTAGGTTAGTTAGGTTTAAGTAGTTCTAAGTTCTAGGGGACTTATGACCACAGCAGTTGAGTCCCATAGTGCTCAGAGCCATTTGAACCATTTTTTTGTCCACACATTTTGTCTGAATTGTGCACCTGGAAATCTAGATTGCAAGCAAAAGAGAAGGAATTTTTATTACACATTAACCGACACAAGCAGACATAGCTGTGCTTAGCGCTGCCTCTCAAGTCTACTGGGAAAGCATCTACTGATCCACAAGGAATGGTGACAGGGAGTGGAAAGAAATCCTCTTTTTTTAATCTTGTGCTGAAGCCCATGATCTGCAGACCATAGAATAATTAACTAAACTCTTTGTGCACCCTTCTTTCTATCTCTGTGAAACTACTTACTTAGTGTTTGCAGAATTCTGACAGTGCAATGTCATATATGTTACCAATATGACTTGTTTGGAAGTGCTATAATGAGTATAATTCAGTGTACCTAACTTACATCCATATCTCCACTTGTTGTATAATATCCTTAAATATATCACTACGAAGGTTGTACTAAGAAAATATTGTAGAAGAACGTTCAGGTAAGTCATGATCCAGTGTAAATGCATCATGAATACTCATATGTGGTGCTAATATCAGTAGCATACACTTTTTAATACACACATCAAAAAAAGTTTTGCATCACCTCGGTTCCGAGAGTGCCGGAACCTGTATGGAAAATTGGAATAGAGATCAACATAAATTTCATTTCTGTCCTTTTTATTGCTCATGAAAACCACACATTACATGTTGTACCACCATACAGAGAGACCTTCAGAGGTGGTGGTCCAGATTTCTGTACACACTGGTACCTCTAATACCCAGTAGCACATCCTCTTGCATTGATGCATGCCTGTATTCGTCATGGCAAACTATCCACAAGTTCATCAAGGCACTGTTGGTGCAGATTGTGCAACTCCTCAGTGGTGATTCGGTGTAGATATGTCAGAGTGGTCGGTGGGTCACATTGTCCATAAACAACCCTTTTCAATCTATCAAAGGCATGTTCGATAGTGTTCATGTCTGGAGAACATGCTGGCCACTCTAGTCGTGAAGGAAGTCATCCCTGAAGATGAATGCCTCGCCAATATGGTTGCACTATTGGTCAGAGTATGGCATTCAAGTATCGTACGGCCATTATGGTGCATTCCATGACCACCAGCAGCCTACATCGGCCCCACATAATGCTACCCCAAAACAGCAGCAAACCTCCACCTTGCTGCACTCACTGGACACTGTCTAAGGCATTCATCCTGACTGGGTTGTCTCCAAACACATCTCCGACAATTTTCTGGTTGAAGGCATATGCGACACTCATCGGTGAAGAGAACGTGATGCCAATCCTCAGTGGTCCATTCGACATGTTGTTGGGCCATCTGTATTGAGCTGCATGGTGCCGTGGTTGCAAAGATGGACCTTGCCATGGATGTCAGGCGTGAAGTTGCGCATCATGCAGCCTATTGCGCACAGTTTGAGTCATAGTATGACGTCCTGTGGCTGCATGGAAAGCATTATTCAACATTGTGGTGCTGCTCTGAGCCATAATCCATTAGTAGCAGTCATCCACTGCAGTAGTAGCCCTAGTGTGGCCTGAGTGAGGCATGTCATCGACAGTTCCTGTCTCCCCGTATCTCCTCCATGTCTGAACAACGTTGCTTTGGTTCACTCGGAGACATCTGGACACTTCCCTTGTTGAGAGCCCTTCCTGGCACAGAGTAACAATGCGGACGTGATCGAACCGTGGTATTGACCATCTAGGCACGGTTGCTCATTCGTGGTTACACCTTTGGGCGGGTTTAGTGACATCTCTCAACAATCAAACGGACTGTGTCTGTGATACCACATCCCCAGTGAACGTCTATCTTCAGGAGTTCTGGGAACTCGGGCGATGCAAAACTTTCTTTGATGTGCGTATATGGTCTGATCCCATTTTGCCTTGGTAGTACTAGATGGCAGTGACTGTTCATCCTGGTGGACAGAAGTAAAGTAGATCACCCTGTGGCACACCATACAGCTGAACATCACACACTTGACTTCAATGGTCGGTTCACTACCCGAGCCACCTGGATCCCTCCCTCACCACCAGCATTTCTCAACTATGCAGGTGGGAGCTATCCTTACAACACATTCTCCACTCCTGTAATTATTCCGGCCTCAACCTTCAGCCTCTACACAACAGTTTCCACCCCTCTGTCCTATCATCTCCTCCCCATTCTCATCTCCCAGCCAGTTTATTTGCAGTCGTCTGCCAATTTAACTACCAATCTTTCCCCAATACTCTCCTTTTTTGCTTCTTTTTTCTGCACCACCCTGCCCCACAACCTCCTGATGCTGTTCCTGTTGGCAGTCTACTCCCTGCGCACTCCACCAGACAGCATTTGTCTCTCCCCCCACCTGTACACTACTATTCCTTCCCCTTCCCTGCCCCTTCCATCCAATACAAAAGTAGCATTCCAGCCTGAAATGCAGGAGTTGGTGGTCATGTGTGCATTAGGTATGGTTTCTTGTGTATGTGATTGGTGGGTGTCTTTCTTTTACTGATGAAGACTGTGGTCTAAAGCTGTTCTTAAGTGTCTTTGAATTGTATTTGTCTTAACTTGATGTGTCTTCTTTACAGTAAGTAACAAACTGTCTCTTCCTAAATTGTTGATATTCCTACCCGAAGTTTCCACTGTTCGATTTTTGCTGAAAGGCTATCTTCCATCCTACAACCCTGTGATGTTTTCCTTTGTCACTATTGCCTACAGCATTACTCTTCACAGTGTCCATTATTTCTCTTCTTTCCTTGTTTATTCACCACCTGCCATACCACATCTACTTCCAAGCCACACTGTATCGATGATCATCTGCACACAACATAGACTTCTTGACTGGGCAGATTGTTGATGCTGCATCTAATGCTCCAGATTCTTTCCTCCAATAGTTATAATTATATTTATTCCTACTGATCCCACTTCATTCCTCATCCTGATGTTCTTTAGTGTTTTGTTTTCCACACCTGCCCGAGCCACCGAATTTTTGATCCTCAACCTAACTCATCCCTCCTCTGTCTCTCCTCACTTATTGCAACACACACGCACTCCCATACCTCATTGTTCCTTTTCACCTATGTTTCTGTATGTTTTTAATGTATTTATCCATGTTTTAATGTGGTTTCACTTGGTTTTACGTATTTTTTGATATTTTTGCATTATGTGATCAAAAGTATCTGGACACCCCCAAAAACATATGTTTTTCATATTAGGTGCATTTTGCTGCCACCTACTGCCAGGTACTCCATATCAGCAACCTCAGTAGTCATTAGACATCATGAGAGAGCAGAATGAGCCACTCCGCAGAGCTCACAGATTTCGAACGTGGCCAAGTGATTGGGTGTCACTTGTGTCATACGTCTGTACACGAGGTTTCCACACTCCTAAACTCGTGTGACAGTGAAGTGGAAATGTGAAGGAACCCGTACAGCATAAAAGCATACAGGCTGACCTCGTCTGTTGACTGACAGAGACCACAGACAGTTGAAGAGGGTTGTAGGCAGACATCTATCCACACCATCACACAGGAATTCCAAACTGCATCAGGATCCACTGCAAGCACTATAATAGTTAGGCAGGAGGTGAGAAAACTTGGGTTTCATGGTTCAATGGCTCTCATAAGCAACACATCACACCGGTAAATGTCAGACGATGCCTTACTCGGTGTAAGGAGTGTAAATACTGGACGACTGATCAGTGGAGAAACATTGTGTGGAGTGATAAATCAGGGTACACAATGTGATGGCAGGGTGTGGGTATGGTGAATGCCTGGTGAACTTGATCTGCATGCATGTGTGGTTCCAACAGTAAAATTTGGAGGCAGTGGTATTATGGTGTGGTCATGTTTTTCATGGAGGGGGCTTGCACCCTTTGTCGTTTTGTATGGCACCATCACAGCACAGGCCTGCATTGATGTTTTAAGAACCTTCTTGGTTCCCACTGTTGAAGAGCAATTCAGTGATGGTGATTGCATCTTTCAACATGATAGAGCACCTGTTCATAACATACGACCTGTGGTGGTGTGGTTACGCAACAATAACACCCCTGTAATGGACTCGCCTGCACGGAGTCCTGACCTGAATCCTACAGAACACCTTTGGGATGTTTTGAAACACTGACTTAATGCGAGGCCTCACCTCAGTGCAGCACTCTGTGAAGAATGGGCTGACATTCCCCAAGAAACCTTCCAGCCCCTGACTGAACATATGCCTGCGAGAGTGGAAGCTGTCATCAAGGCCAACACCACATTGAATTCCAGCATTACCAATGGAGGGTATCATGAACTTATAAGTCATTTTCAGCTAGGTGCCTGGAAACTTTTGATCACATGTATTGATAAAACAAATATCAAGATGAGCTATTCCATTTTCAATGTGTGTTATAGTGAGTGAGGGTGCAGGTGCTTACAATGAGCCAAATGTTTTTGGTTCATTTGTAGTGGTGAGAAATGCTAGACTTCGCTCCATTTGTTGACTTAACCTGAAACTTGGTGAGACCCTGACATGATGCTGAATGTACAGGATGGCTTTGGACACTGAAAATATGGTGCACAGCATGGTTCCAGTGCCAAAGATCAGAAACGATGGGCCTTTCCATTGCAGCATCAGAAACTCTCAATCACACACTCACCTATACACTGAATCCTATGGAGCAGCTCTATGGACATTTTGCCGATGTGAAATTCATTGTTATCCAAAACCTGTGAAAACAACCTATACCGCCTAGCCATGTTGCACCAATGGACTTACAAGGTGTGCATGCAATACACATTGCTTAACGTGTGTGATCATAGCCCTGCAAGAGGTGTGTAGCAGTTACTTCACAACAGTGGAGCTACTGACTAATTTTGAACATGCCCTTTGTCATGGCATGGACTTGGAAAATTAAAATCTCAGAATATGTAGATAAAACTGTAAAATAAGAGAGAGCTGGCATGTTTAGGATATACATTAAAATAAGTTTGATCATTAGTAAAGATATTTTAAAGCCCAGTCAGGCCAAAGATGCAATATAAGTTATGACTGCAAATACATTTTAATATGTTATGATTGTATGTATAAAGGGCACTACTACTGTATAGTGTTGTCCAGTAAGTGTGGATCCTGCCAGTACACAGTAGGGGGCACTTGTATTGGGACTTATGCTGCTTTACCTATACCGGTATTTGTTTTATTTTTCTCTGTTTATTTTTATCCATTAATTTACCTAAATAGTTTACAGCAAAGATTAAAACATGGTATGCCCAAAGCAATCAAAGCTGTGGAGATAGCAAAAAAAAGATGAAGAACAGTCATTTTCTTATGTTTGTAAAAAATTCCTATCGGAGAGTTCATTGATCTTGTACTGTCTGTCTTTTTCCGTCCGTGACAGCAAGAGGACATGAATTTCTGTTTAGTTCACTAATAATGTGAAATATATTAAATCTTACAGTAATAAGCCAATTTCGCAAATTAGTTTTCTGTTTCACCTGATCTATCTATCTGTGTCACCAGTACCTGTGATACTTCGGAGAAGCAAGAAATTTAAGCAGAGCAGGCTGAAAGCTAACATTATTTTCAAAGCAGGAGAGGAAGTAAATAACTTCAAGGCTAGAAGAAATACCATTTAATACTCTAACACTATGTGTTACAGATTTTTTGTGTACATGAAAAATCATACACCTAACTGTCTGGAGTGTGTGTCCCTATGTATAAACTAGCAGAGACAGATGCTCCCAAGCGAACTCACTATTGTTGCACCATGTGTGTGGTGCCAGCAAATTTCCATAATAATTATTATTCTTAAAATTATTAATTAGTTAGTAGAAGAAGCAGAATCAGAACAAGGCACTAGTGATGTGGAGCCTGCGCATTCAGAAATAGAAGGTGATGTGGAAGAATTGGGCATGGTTGAAGACATTGCTGAAGGAGGGGCAACAAACAAGTGAATGATGAGATTCAAATGCTGTAGACATAGATACATAGCAAAAATGGAATGATATGGCAATCAATGTAAAAACCACCAAACAGGCATCGGAAACAGGATATTTTGTCTAAAGCTAACATTCTCCCAATGACTTCCAATAGTGTCTCTTCAATTGTGAAAACTTTCATATTGTTCATTGCACCTAAAGTAGTGGACAAAGTTGTAAAGCACACAAACCAAAAAGCAGAGACATTTTATAGTTACAGAATGCAAATAATCATTCTAACATCATATAAGCACATCCCAAGAAGTAAAACAGAAATGTTTGGTTTCATAGGGCTCTTTGCAACTATGGGAGCTCCAAAAGAGAGCCACTTTATATGTTATGGTACACGAGCACCAAGTTGCAAAGCAACATGTTACCAGCTTCATTTCTGGGAAATAGGTTCCCTGAATTTCATCGTTACATCAGATTCAATGACATGACCATAAGAGAGGAGCAGATACAAATGGACAATTTTTGTGCATTTATAGAATCATTTCCAACTTCTGCATGGGCACCTTGTGTCCACTGTTATGCAAGTAGTCATTTGACAGTGGATGCTCAACTGGTAGCTTTGTGGGAAATGTCTGTTTTAGAGTCTACATGAAGTCCAAACCAGCAAGATATGGCACGAAAATCTGGGCCCTCTGTGACACTTTAAATTTCAGGCATGTGTAGGAAAAGAAGGAACTGGTTACAGTATTACAATGGACAATTTTTCTATGATAGTTCCACTTGCACTGGACCTCTTGAAACAAGGACTAACTTTGACTGGCACTGTTAGGAAAAACAAGCCTAAATCATATCTGAACTTCTACCAGTACCTCCAACCACAGCTTTCACCTACTAGGACATGCTGAAAAGTAATTCCTACCATTTCTTATGTTAAAACTCTTAAAGCTTTTTAAGTAAACCAAATGTTACTAACATTCTACATCTTTATTCTTCATGTCTATATATGTGCAGCCGTCACCAGCACCACTAGAAGGCTCCAAACTTTAGTGCATAATTTAAATAGTTCAGGCATACATGGAGCACTCTCCCCTTCTGCAAGTCAGTGCCAGACCATACACAAGCACTGCGACATTGCAACAATCTGACACCTTGGTTTCACTGTCATCAGTCATCCTCCAAACAATCCCAACTTAACCCCATATTTCCAAACCTTGGAGACACCTTCAAGGACTTTACTGTGATTGTGACGAAGCTGTGCAATCAGAAGTGATGTTTGAAACTGTCAACAAAGTCAAACATTCCACAGTGGCAGTATCAATAAACTGGGGTCTCACAAGGAGAGATGTGTTCATCACAGGGTGACCACATTGAGAAATAAATAAGTAGACATGAAGAACGAAGATCCAGATTGTTAATAACATTTGTTTTATTTAAAAATCTTTAATAATTTTCACATAAAAAATTTTAAGGCATTGCTTTTCAGCATGCCCTCATGTTTGCATTCAATGAAAATTTAACTCTAGTATCAAATGTCCCTAAAAAGAACAAGGCAGTAATTCTTTTGAGTTTTAATGATGATGACAATTGTAACACAGAAAAGGAGTGGAAACCCGATATTATTCTACACTACAACAGAACCAAATGTTCTGTTGATACAATGGACAAATTGATAAAAGAGTATTCTCGCAATAGGACTACCGAGCAATGGCCACTGGTGCTATTCTTGAACGTAACTGATACAGCAGCCATATATGCCTATGTTACTTGGAAGACAATCCTGACTGGAAGGCTCTTGTACTTGACAGAAGGAGAAAACCTTTTGTTAGATCTCAGAGAAGCACTTATGAAGCCACACATAAAGCAAAGAATGCAGAAGCTGAATGGGATGCCAAAATACAAGGACAGTGATGAAGGAATTATTGTTTGGTGAAGGTGCAAGCCCAGTGATACAGAAATCAAGTTCAATGGAACCTCTGGAAGGGACTACCATTGTTGGATATCCCAAACTGTGTACTAGGAATAAACACTGGAAGTGTAAAGCAAAAACAAAATGTGGCAAGTGCTGCTATTTTCTGTGCAATGAACGTGCAATTATGAAAATGGAAAAAGTATGCAAAAATGGTTTTGATTCAAACTGAAATGTGTGTAATTACCAACAGGCACAATATTCAGAAGAAAAGAATTAATTTACATAATTTGTTACCAACATACTTGAAGTGAAATATTCTCTTATTATATTGTTATTGTAAAGGATTTTTCATTTCCCATTACTGTGTTGTTGTATGTGATTACTTCATTTCTGCACTTGTCTAATTATACATTTTGCTTTGGGATACTCTGGTACTTTCCTTGATATACTGTTTTACTTGTTTTTATCTTTGTATGCAGAGACACTTAAAGTAGTAAAGGAGTTTTGCTATTTGGGGAGGAAAATAACTGATGATGGTCGAAGTAGAGAAGATATAAAATGTAGACTGGCAATGGCAAGGAAAGCGTTTCTGAAGAAGAGAAATTTGTTAACATCGAGTATAGATTTAAGTGTCAAGATGTCGTTTCTGAAAGTATTTGTATGGAGTGTAGCCATGTATGGAAGTCAAACATGGACGATAAATAGTTTGGACAAGAAGAGAATAGAAGCTTTTGAAATGTGGTGCTACAGAAGAATGCTGAAGATTAGATCACATAACTAATGAGGAGGTATTGAATAGAATTGGGGAGAAGAGGAGTTTGTGGCACAACTTGACTAGAAGAAGGGATCGGTTGGTAGGACATGTTCTGAGGCATCAAGGGATCACAAATTTAGCATTGGAGGGCAGCGTGGAGGGTAAAAACCGTAGAGGGAGACCAAGAGATGAATACACTAAGCAGATTCAGAAGGATGTGGGTTGCAGTACGTACTGGGAGATGATGAAGCTTGCACAGGATAGGGTAGCATGGAGAGCTGCATCAAACCAGTCTCAGGACTGAAGACCACAACAACAACAACCTGCAGAAAGTTAATACTGACTTTGCGCAGATTTTATCAGTTGCTTGGTTGATCTTGATATCAACAGATTAACATATCATAGGTATACTCAAGAACCCCTATGAAACATGGACCTCACCGAGGTGATGGCTAGTGCACCTCAGCTGTGCTGTAGGTGCGACAACAATGGAAGGAAGACTGACACATGCCTTTTGAAAAAGGGTCAGCAGCAAACTGCTCCTTTCAACTTCAGTTGTGAATTGGAGGCAAAAGGTGTTGTAATCATGCATTATCTGTAAGCACACGAGCCCACTGCGGTACACGGATGCCACTCAGTGTCGAGAAAAGTTCGACCCCAGTGATTCGGATGATCGACAGCTGATGGTAGAAACTATGTGAGCGAGAATTGTACTCAGTTAATCTTGTACACTAAAAGGGCCTCATAAATCCTTCCATGTATGTACATGTACCTGTTTGTCACTTCCATTGTGATCTGCAACTGAACCTGAGGGATTGATAAGAGCAATAGAAACTGGCTTCTTTACATGATTCGTGGAATGGAGTATGATAGTTACACATTCCTGTGTGCAACCTATTCCTAATACAGTGTTTTGCCAGTGTGGTCATTTGTTTTAATAAATGATTAATATTAGCATGAGGTACAAGTCCATCTCTGTTTTACACATCTATTAAGTGGGTCTAGGCACTCAGGAGACAATTCAGTGTCTCTGTTCTTCATAATGTTCACATAAACACATGAAGAAGCAATATAAACAGACTAAAAATGAACTCAGTGTCTCCATTCCCTATTAAAACTGTATCTACCTCCTTAGCCAGACATCCAAATCATTTTGCACTGTCTCTTAACTACAGACATCTAAAAGATCTTAGCTATAGCCCATCACCGTCTTGACCCGTGCACGTGGCTACTCATGTGCCTTGGACAGATGACCTCAAATCCCATTTCACCTCAAATCTGACTGTGAGATTGAAAACAAGTATATTGCAACCCATATTGGCTTAAGATATGGTCTCGTAACATTAGCCAACATAGTCTTGCTGTGTTGGTACTGCAAACAGCTGAAAGCAAGGGAAAACTGCAGCCGTCATAGTTTCTCAAGATGTGCAGTTCTATTGTATGGCCTAACGATGATGGCACCCACCTGAGTTAAATATCCTGGAGGTAAAACAGTACCCCATTTGGATCTCTGGACAGCGCTCTTCTGGAGAATGTGTCATATGGGTCAGAGTGTGGAATGTTAGAACCCTTTACCGTGGAGGTAGAGGAGATAATTAAAAAATGGAAATTGATTGTTTGAAGCTATAATGGGAGTTAGTTAAGTTTGGTGGCAAGAAGAGCAGAACTCTTGTTGGGTGAGCACAGGATGATAGATACAAATTCAAACATGAGCAATGCAAGAGTAAGTTTCATAATGAATAAAAAATAGAAATGCAGGGAAGCTACTCAGTCAACATCTAACATAGTACAAGCTCATATGCTACAAGTCCCACAGGGGAAGAATATATAGAATAAATATTATGACAACATAAAAGAAATTATTCAAGTAGTTGACAGAGAAGAAAACTTAATTGTGATGGGGGACTGGAATTCAGTAATAGGAAAAGAAAGATAAAGAAAAATAGTAGGACAACATGGAATATGGAAAAAGAATGGAAGGAAGAGCCCTGAAAACTTTGCACAGAGCTTAATGTAATCATCACTAACACTTGGTTTAAGACTCATGAAACAATGCTGTATACGTTGATGACACCTGGAGACACTTGTAGGTTTCAGGTAGATTATATATAGTATATGGAAACACAAGATTTTAAACTAGAAAACACGTTCAGGGTAGATGTATAGTCTCACTGTAATTTATTGGTTAAGAACTACACATTGAAACATGTGATATAGTAAAGTAGTTAATTAAGGAGATGGGATCTAGATAAATTGAAAGAAACAGAGATTGTTAAGAACTTGAGAGGTAGTACTAGGCAACAATTGATAGAAATAGTAGAAAAGAATACAACAGAAGATGAATGGGTACTTTTGTGAGATGAAATACTGAAGAGTACAGAGAATCAACTCAGCAAAATGACAAGGTCTAATAGAAATCCTTGTATAAAGTGAGAGGTATTGAATTTAATAGATGAAAGGAGTAAAATCAAAATGAAACGGGCAAAAGAAAGTATAGATGTCTAAAAATGATATTGAGAAAAAGTGCAAAATCAGAAAGGCTAGGAGGATAATGGCTGTAGAAGCATGTATGACTATGGGATGGATAGATGCTGCCTCTAGTAAAAGTAGAGATTTTTGGAGATAAGAGAAATAGATGTACAAATATCAAAAACTCAGATGGTAAGTCAGTCCTAAGCAAAGAAGCATAAGGCTGAAAAGAAATCTTTTATTTTGTGATCAATATCAGTTGAGGTATTACATATCATGCATACTACTTGGTTGATTTTCGTACTTTGCTGAAACAAGCTGCAACCATCTGTCAGAGATGGCTCCAAATTGTAGCATGTAACATGACGGTGTGTAACACAACTGTGTCCGTGCATAAGAAATGGTATGCTGTAATCGAGTTTCTGTCTGCAGACAACTTTGACCACACATGTAGCACGCTCTCCTTCAGCATGATGATACCAGACCAAACAGGATTGATGTGACATCTGCAAAAATCTGATGATTTGGGTTCGCTATCATTGATCATCCTCTATAATGTTCCAACTTTGCTTCATCCAATTTTCATCTGTTTCCAAAACTTAAAGAACACCTTCAATAACTTCACATTGCTAGTAATGAAGCGATGCAAGCAGAGGTGACGTTGTGCCTCCATCAACAGAGGCAGTCTTTTTATAGTGATGGTATCAACAAACTGGTCTGTTGTTGGGAAAAGTCCTTGTCAGGGTGACTATGTTGAGAGTTTTCTTATAAATGATTTGGAGGCATTACTTTTCAGGAGATCCTCGTATATTTTACAAGTATTTTATTTCATAACCTCAAGCATATTGTTTATAACATATGCTCAAAATTGATTTCCTGTTGAGTAATGCATGTATGAACTTGTTTTACCATGTCGGAGACCATTTTGTAGAGCAGTTTAACACTGAGTTGTTGTGTTAATGTGACTCCTGTTGTTAAGCTCCATTGTTATGTTAATGTTTAGTTCTTCCACTAAGAGCAGCCTGTTTCTTATAATGTTCCTTTAAGGTAGGATCACAAGTAGAAGTCTGGAGACTTTAAATCTGGGGAATGGGGGAACCACAATCATTTGGATCAGGGGTGCTCAGCCTCTTTAGGCTTGAGATCTATTATATGTAATTTAGTCCATTTCAAGATCTACTGACTTAAAAACTGATAAAGGTTTAAGGAACTCTGCTATTACTGGTCCCAAGAATCATCTACCAAGTGACAGGGAAGGAGGAGGGGGAGGGGCAACAACCTCATTAAGAAACCTGGGTCCATCTGGCACTGGATGTTAGTACCCTGTGAGGGCCACTGCCTAGGTTTACAGGTGGAACCTGGCCAACAGTCTTGAACATGGAAGAGGAAGTCAGGTTTAATTCCCAATGGTGGAGAGAGCCTAGTGGAGTGAACCATGAACAAAAAATCAAATTTTGGACTAACGATCCAATTTTATCTTGGAATTTAATTCCTTACTTTGTATGTAATACAATTTCAATTGCAGTATGGAAAGTCTGCAATATCAATGCACTACCCCAGTTAGTAAGCCAAGAGAGAAGTCCACAAGTCCACCATTGCCTTAATACACTGGAATCAAGTATTCTGAGTTGTCTCAACAACTACAATCGCAGCAACCTTGGAATCCTTCTAACATAAAATTCAGTAAGAAATTCATTCCAGGCACTTTAAATGTAAATTCTATACTCAAGATTGATAAACAAAAAGAACTAGACATACTTTTACAGAAAAACAAAATTCAGATTTTAGCAGTTCAAGAAACGATGTTTTTATATGAAAATGCAGTTGACACTTTTAACTACAGAATCTAAAAAGGCAGACCAGCAATCAAAATTATGAATCAGATGCCATTGTTGGATACAGCTCTCTACGTTCATAAAAGTATAATACAAAATGTAACAGAATTTAAATCTGTCTCAGAGAGAGTATCTTTCCTATCAATTAAATGCAAAAACAATACACACACACTTCTTAATTGACATGCTCCAAGAAATGAAGACAATAGGAAAAGTCTACAAAAACAGAGGAATTCTGCAATCTTTTAGAAACTGAAAGATCAAAAATTCCAAAGATGATCATCGTATTTCTGTTAGGCAATGTCAATGCACAAATAGGCAGAGAAAAGAAATTTAGAAATATAGTAGGACAATACCTAGCGCATAGAAGAACCAATGCAGATGGTATGAGGCTAATCAGTTTGTGTCAAATCTCTCACCTGAAACTAATGTCAGCCTTCTTTAGGAAACTGATATCTCCCAAACCAGCATTAGGAAAATTTCAGTTAGGTCATGTGGCTATTGTGCAAAAAAGTGCAATGGAAATTTTGAATGTGAAAGTAATAAGGAATGGTGAATCTGATTCTGATCATTACCTCTCTAAAATTAAAGTCAAACTTGTACCAAATAAAGAACAACGAAAGGCACAAAGGTTAATAAAGTACAGTACAGACAGATTTACTATAACAAAAAGTATCAGTTTAAAACTAAGATGATGAAACTAAAGTAATTAAACATGGCAATTGGCAATAATTATCCAAAGTAATTAGTAATGCTGCACACAAAACATTTGGATCAATAAAAAAATGAAAGGAAAATATGGTGCAATGAAACATGATAAGAAGCCATAGCAGAGAGAGCTAGAAAATGGGGAAAATGGAAGTACTCAAAGAAAATTGAAGATCAGGATCAATTTAAACAACAAAGAAGGAAAAAAGCTAGGTTAATCAGAAATACCAAATGAGCCTTTGAAAACGAGAAACTTTTGGAAATAGACAAAAACTTTTATCAAAGTCACAGGTGTTATTTTTTACAAACTTTTAAGAAAAAATTAACAGGGGGTACCAAACTCCAAATGTATCTTTCAAAATTGGAAACAGCAGAATTTGGTTAAGCAATACTGAAAATTGTGAAATACTAGCAAGATATTTTTATCAGTTTCTGAGCTGTCCTGAACCAAGTCATAAACGGAATTCTCATATGTTATGGAAATTTGGATAAATAATAAAGAAGAAATTTAAGAAATAATTAAACCCCTCATAAACATCAAAGCTGATGGTCAAAGATTCTGTTACAGCTGAACTTCTGAAGCAGCTCTTGTGTAATATAGGAAATGAGCTAAATTTACTCTTTGAAGCAATCTGGAAAACACAAAAAAGAACAGGGGAGTGGAAAGTTGCCCTGATACATCCACTCCACAAAAAATGTAATAAACAGGATGTAAAACATTACAGATGAATCTCTTTACTGCCAGTAGCACATGAAGTATTTTCCACAATTTTATTAAGCTAATAAATGAAAAGTGCTAATTTGCTATTGTTCTACATTATTACTTTTACTGTGTTAACTGGTTTTTAGCTTAAAAGGCCAACATTTACTGGCTATTGTCACCAAAGAAGTTACAATGTTTGTAAATGACATCAATGTTTGTAAATGACATCAAAAAGAAGTTACACATCTAGACTGAAGCAGAAATGTACAGTAGATAACATCTTTGACAATGTGGTGGTAATGCAATGTGAAAAGTTGAAAAGTATGTAAATATACAGGGAGTAAACAGGAAAAATGTTAGCACAAAACTGGAACAGCAATCCTACATAACAGTTTACACTAATAAACAAAACCAATAAAATAAAGTTAGTACTTGACAAGGCTACTTATGGAAGTATAAAACATGGACAGTGATACACATACCAATTAAAAGAAAGAATTACCAATGTAACTACAGAATATACGAGGAACTTCAGCAATATCAACAAGATAAATGATCTATTTGTTTATAGATCGTCCCTTGGAACTGGCCGTAGTTTTGTGCTAAGCATGTGGCCAGTCTCAAGTCATTTTATTTTGTATATTTGTCCATATAAATCTCTTTTTCAGTACATATAAAATACACAGTATATTGGATTGAAAACATTTTTATCTAATGGTTTTTCAAGTGTTAAACATATATTATTAAAAAATTTTATAACATATTGGATCTATATAGCTAACAATTAGAAACTTTTTAAAAAAATATTGTATATTTATAACTTATTTCTACAATTAAATATACAAATTACACTTTTTCTTGCATAAGATACTGTGAGACTGAATGGCAGCAGTTTTTCAGAAGTTATGTTGCCCAGACTTTTTAAAGCTCTGTAGTTCAGGAAGAGATTTTATATGTCTTGGTAATCTGTTGTATAGCTTTGTTCCTGCATGATATACACCTTTCTGGCATAATGTGGTGTTACAGTGATTTACATGTATGTCACTGTCTGACCTGTTACTGTATTTTATCATGGACACTTTGTTTTGAGGAAAAAGGTTTTCTTTTCTCAATATACTTTTTTTTTTTTTTTTACATGGATGGCTACTCCCAGTATATAAATGCAGGGAAGGGGTAGGATCTTCAGATCTTTAAAGAAAGACTTGCATGGTTTTCTGCTGATCACTTGTTTCATTATTCTTATAACTGCCTTTTGTTTCCTGAAAATTGTTATTGCCTGGAGTACATTTTCCCAGAAAATTATATCGTACTTCAGTACTGAATGTACATGAGCAAAGTATATAGTCCTAACTGTATCTGCACTAGTATTGTTGCAAAGAATTCATACTACATAGCTCATTTTTGCTACTTTTGAATTTAGGGATGTGATATGAGTGCTCCAATTAAGAAATTGAGTTTCATTGACACCACTAATGTTTTGGTTATCTATACACATTACGGGTTGTGCTGCATTTTTATTTTGATTGGTGTGAAAATTCATGAGTACCCTTTTTTGGGGATTAACTATTAGCCTGTTTCTGATAAACCATTCAGACACTCCTTTTGTAATATCTTTTGCAGATGCAATAAGATTTTACTCTTTATTCCCTTTAATCAATAGACGCGTGTCATCTGCAAACAGTACTGGTTCAAAATCCCTAACGTGTGATGGGAAATCATTAACGCACACCATAAAAAGAAAGGGACCTAAAATGGAGCCCTGTGGAACACCATGACTTAGTCCACATGGTTCTGAAAGGTGTACCCGGAGTTCATTTCCTTCCTTGTACTTAATTTCAGTTACCTGAGAGCAATATTCCGAATATGATTGAATCCATAGATTTGGTAATTCCGCAGGATTGCCATTAGACCTGTACATCAACTCTGTCAGAATATCAATGCATTCCATTACTGGTATGTTGGAAAACAAACTGCAGACATCAAAGGATACTAATTTATCACTGTGTGAGACAGATATACCTTTTATCTTATTTACAAGGTCACAGAGTTTGAAGTACCATGCTTTGGTTTGAATCTAGTCTTGCACTTAATTCAAGTGTCCAGTTTACTGGCTAATTTTTAAAATGGAGTAGTGAATGATGACAGAACTGGATGAATAGGAACACCGTGTTTAAGTAATTTAGGAAGCCCGTATGTTCTAGGAGGCACCGGGTTCATATTAGTTAACAGTTTTCCTTCAAAATCAGAGAATGTGTTTTTGCATGAATTGATTGAATAATTTAGCAGGGTCTTTAGGAAGGATTTGGAAGCATGTGATAATCAGGAAATCATTAGCTTTGATGAGAGGTATAACTTAGGACAAAATCCTGCACTTGAACTTCCGTACAATCAAAGACGAGATGGAACTTCAAACAGAGATTTATTAATTCTCCACATTCGTAGCTGCGTACAAGCGTTACTGTAACAACAAGAGTCACATAATCCCAACAAAAAAAGAGAAATAGGTAGTTGCTCTGCTATTCTAAGAGCAAAAGTGGCACGTCACTGCACGTGAATCACCGTGCCCCTAGCGGCGGAAATGCTTGGCAAAAGGATGGCATTCTTCTGTCTTCATTTCAGACTCGCAGGCGAACTTTGACGCGAGTGACTATCGCATGTGCTGACTGCGATGTCAGTGTGTAGTAGTCGTCACAACTTTATCCTCATGGTCATATTTCTTCAAAAGTATGACACTGTTGCCTTTACCAGATTTTGTGGCAGTTATATCTTGTTGATGTAATTTCTGCTTTATGGTTTTGAGAGATTGAAAATCAAGTCTGTGGGATCTTACACTCAACTTGACTCTAGGTTCTTTCTTTAGTGCATTAGCAACTGAATATTTTGCACTGGAGTCTTTCATTAGACCATATTGAATATCTTCCTTAAAATCCAGTTGTTTTTCCTATGAAGGATGGGAAGGAGCACATTTAAAACCATTCTCGAGCACTTAATGTTCATTTGGCATCAGAAGCAAAGCTGATAGATTAATTACACATTGAAGTAACTTATGTTTGCAATTTGCAGTTAGAGGTGACTTACATTACCAGTCATAGATAATTTGTTTTGTCACAAAAATACATAATGAATAAAGCAGAATAGAAACAACATTAGACAGTCATTCAGGTGAATATCAAGGTGGTTTTAGGAAGGGAAGGTCATGCTTAGAACAAATACTTAATCTCAAGTCAGTTATTCACCACAGATTACTTAACTCAAAGATCTTTGTAATTATGTTTGTGGATTTCAAATAGGCTCTTGATTCTGTTGACTGAGAAACTACAGATAAAATAATTTGAGAATCTGGCATAAAG
Source organism: Schistocerca americana (assembly GCF_021461395.2). Taxonomy (NCBI): domain Eukaryota; kingdom Metazoa; phylum Arthropoda; class Insecta; order Orthoptera; family Acrididae; genus Schistocerca; species Schistocerca americana. The sequence continues at coordinate 17,236,479 of NC_060122.1, forward strand.
TCTAAACTGGCAAACCTGATCTGTTATATACTTACATTCACAGTCTGTAAAGTAAAATTTATGGGACAAAATTCACAGTCTTTCAAAGTAACAACAGATGTACAGTAAGGTGGTGGCTTACACCCAGTTCTTTTTAATAGTGCGCTAGAGAAAACAGTGATAATTTGAAATGAAAAACTTATTGAACCTTTCACTGGTAAGTTACGAAGAGGTAGCAAAAAGATCAAAATCAACTGTCTTGCATTTGCAGATGATTTTGCTATACTTTCTGAAAATGTGGCAACTACTATAACACAAATAAATCTGCTGGAAGAAACAGCCAGCAGAACTGGCATAAGAATTTCTGCAGAAAAACAAAATTGTTAACAAATTTGGAGGATGCTATAAAATTCGTGAAAACAATATTGGCCACATAGAGAGGGTAAAAATTCAAATATCTAGGGGAATATTCCAAGAAAATGCTTTAGAAAAATATGCAATATAGGAAAGGTTGCATAAAGTGGGGAGAGCATATGGTTTCACCAAAGACCTCTACAATAAAGAGTTCCTATCCAAAAATGCAAAAATAAGGCATTACAACCCAGTAGTGAAGCCAGAATGCCTATATGCAAGTGAATGCCTTACATCAAACTGACCTTAAGATAAATTAGTATTATTAGAAGGCAAATTATAATGAAAATATTAGGATCACTAAACACAGTACAAGGTTGGAAATTATGAAGTAATGCTGAAATATATCAAAATATAGAAAATATTTAAAATATAATGAGAGAAAGACGACTCATGTTTTTTGGACATTTATTTTAAATGCAAGATAGTAGATTAACTAATAATCTTTTCAAATATTTGTGGGATAAAAAGTCCATAACAGTCTGGGAAAATGAAGTAAATATACCAACACTTTCGTTTGGTAAGTTATAGCATCTTTAACAGAAGACATAAAAAACAGAGAACCCTTTTCAGAAAAAGTATTGAAAATGGAAGGATCCCAAGGCAGGGTAGCTAAGAACACTGGTTCAAACTGTTCTGAAGACAGAAAGAAGAAACAAAGTGAATAGATGAAAGCACACTCGAAGAAAGGAAAAAAAAGTTTAAGGGCAAAACAACACTGTAGCCAAAATTAACCATTTTAATTACACAAAATACATAAAAGGTAATTTCTTCTCCATCAAAAGTTGTACACCTACTACTCAATTTTCAAGATACTACAGATGTAATGCAGCTCTCCATGCTACTCTATCCTGTACAAGCTTTTTCATCTCCCAGTACCTACTGCAACCTACATCCTTCTGAATCTGCTTAGTGTATTCATCTCTTGGTCTCCCTCTACAATTTTTACCCTCCACGCTGCTCTCCAATACTAAAGTGGTGATCCCTTGATGCCTCAGAACATGTCCTATCAACCGATTCCTTCTACTGGTCAAGTTGTGCCACAAACTTCTCTTCTCCCCAATCCTATTCAATACTTCCTCATTAGTTATGTGATCTACCCATCTAATCTTCAGCATTATTCTGTAGCACCACATTTCGAAAGCTTCTATTCTCTTCTTGTCCAAACTATTTATTGTCCATGTTTTACTTCCATACATGGCTCCACTCTATACAAATACTTTCAGAAATGACTTCCTGACACTTAAATCTATACTCGATGTTCAATTTCTCTACTTCAGAAACGGTCTCTTTGCCATTGCCAGCCTACATTTTATATCCTCTCTACTTCGACCATCATCAGTTATTTTGCTCCCCAACTAGCAAAACTCCTTTACTACTTTAAGTACCTCATTTCCTAATCTAATTCCCTCAGCATCACCTGATTTAATTCGACTACATTCCATTATCCTTGTTTTGCTTTTGTTGATGTTCATCTTATATCCTCCTTTCAAGACACTGACCATTCCATTCAACTGCTCTTCCAAGTCCTTTGCTGTCTCTGACAGAATTACAATGTCATGCGAACCTCAAAGTTTTTATTTCTTCTCCATGAATTTTAATACCTACTCCGAATTTTTCTTTTGTTTCCTTTACTGCTTGCTCAGTATAAAGATTGAACATCGGGGAGAGGCTACAACCCTGTCTTACTCCCTTCCCAACCGCTTCTTCCCTTTCATGTCCCTCGACTCTTATAACTGCCATCTGGTTTCTGTACAAATTGTAAATAGCCTTTCGCGCCCTGTATTTTACCCTTGCCACCTTTAGAATTTGAAAGAGAGTATTCCAGTCAACATTGTCAAAAGCTTTCTCTAAGTCTACAAATGCTAGAAACGTAGGTATGCCTTTCCTTAATCTTTCTTCTAAGATAAGTCGTAAGGTCAGTATTGCCTCACGTGTTCCAGTGTTTCTACGGAATCCAAACTGATCTTCCCCGAGGTTGACTTCTACTAGTTTTTCCATTCGTCTGTAAAGAATTCTTGTTAGTATTTTGCAGCTGTGACTTATTAAACTGATAGTTCGGTAATTTTCACATCTGTGAACACCTGCTTTCTTTGGGATTGGAGTTATTATATTCTTCTTGAAGTCTGAGGGTATTTCACCTGTTTCATACATCTTGCTCACCAGATGGTAGAGTTTTGTCAGGACTGGCTCTCCCAAGGCCATCAGTAGTTCCAATGGAATGTTGTCTACTCCGGGGGCCTTGTTTTGACTCAGGTCTTTCATTGTTCTGTCAAACTCTTCACGCAGTATCATATCTTCCATTTCATCTTCATCTACATCCTCTTCTGTTTCCATAATATTGTCCTCAAGTACATCGCCCTTGTATAGACCCTCTATATACTCCTTCCACCTTTCTGCTTTCCCTTCTTTGCTTAGAACTGGGTTTCCATCTGAGATCTTGATATTCATACACGTCGTTCTCTTATCTCCAAAGGTCTCTTTAATTTTCCTGTAGACAGTATCTATCTTACCCTTAGTGAGATAACCCTCTACATCCTTACATTTGTCCTCTAGCCATCCCTGCTTAGCCATTTTGCACTTCCTGTCGATCTCATTTTTGAGACGTTTGTATTCCTTTTTGCCTGATTCATTTACTGCATTTTTATATTTTCTCCTTTCATCAATTAAATTCAATATTTCTTCTGTTACCCAAGGATTTCTACTAGCCCTCATCTTTTTACCTACTTGATCCTCTGCTGCCTTCGCTACTTCATCCCTCAAAGCTATCCATTCTTCTTCTACTGTATTTCTTTCCCCCATTCCTGTCAATTGTTCCCTTATGCTCTCCCTGAAACTCTGTACAACCTCTGGTTCTTTCAGTTTATCCAGGTCCCATCTCCTTAAATTCCCACCTTTTTGCAGTTTCTTCAGTTTTAATCTACAGGTCATAACCAATAGATTGTGGTCAGAGTCCACATCTGCCCCTGGAAATGTCTTACAATTTAAAACCTGGTCCCTAAATCTCTGTCTTACCATTATATAATCTATCTGATACCTTTTAGTATCTCCAGGGTTCTTCCATGTATACAACCTTCTTTCATGATTCTTAAACCAAGTGTTAGTTATGATTATGTTGTGCTCTGTGCAAAATTCTACCAGGCGGCTTTCTCTTTCATTTCTTAGCCCCAAACCATATTCACCTACTACGTTTCCTTCTCTCTCTTTTCCTACTCTCGAATTCCAGTCACCCATGACTATTAAATTTTCATCTCCCTTCACAATCTGAATAATTTCTTTTATTTCATTATACATTTCTTCAATTTCTTCGTCATCTGCAGAGCCAGTTGGCATATAAACTTGTACTACTGTAGTAGGTGTGGGCTTCGTATCTATCTTGGCCACAATAATGCGTTCACTATGCTGTTTGTAGTAGCTTACCCACATTCCTATTTTCCTATTCATTATTAAACCTACTCCTGCATTACCCCTATTTGATTTTGTGTTTATAACCCTGTAGTCACCTGACCATAAATCTTGTTCCTCCTGTCACCGAACTTCACTAATTCCCACTATATCTAACTTCAACCTATCCATTTCCCTTTTTAAATTTTCTAACCTACCTGCCCGATTAAGGGATCTGACATTCCACGCCCCGATCCGTAGAACGCCAGTTTTCATATATAATAATAAATAATAATAAAACATACTATGCCACTTTTAGAATGTTAAGTTAGGTTTTTACACTCACTAATTTCTGAAAGTTAACTTCCTTGTATTCCAAATTTAAGGAAATGTCATTTTCAAATCTAATTATTTTCAAGTTCAGTCTCTCAACAAGTGAAAAGAATATTAATTTTATTTGAAATATCTTCCACAGCCACTATTTGGAAAGGTTATCTACGAAAGCTATAACAGGTTCCATTACCTTAAAATCTGAAAATCAGTTTCCAAGCTCTGTCTTCAGTGCTGTCGGGTTTGTTGCAGCTTCTTGATCTGATAATGTTTGTTGATGTGGCATTTATGACTGTATTTCAGGAAAGTGTTTCACATTTAATTTCTGTAACAGTGCTACCCAAAGATCAAGTTTTTGCATGAGACAATTTAGAAGACAGAAGAGTTATGATAGTTTGGTTTCTTCCTTGAAATTCTGTGTTTAACCCATTTCATTTAACTATCATATCAGTTACAAATTCCAGATCCAACAACCAGTTCAAATCATGCAGTTGTGAGTAATTTTCCTCACCTTCATTCATTTAAAGTACTATTGCTGGCATAACTTATTTAAATCTGTTTAGAACCATACCTCTACTCAGCCAATAAATTTCGGTGTGGTGCGGTAGCAGTTCTACATACTGGCTATCAAATTCTTCTAATAGCACTCTAAAATTCCTTCCCTATAAGGAACCAACTGAATTCACAATTTTTGTGACATGTGCCCTTTTTAAAATATGACCACAAGGCTATAGCTGATGCACGATACTATGATACTTAAAGAAAGGTCTGATGGATTCATTATTTTCCTTTGTGTTTGCCTACCATTAAAGGCACTCCATCAATAGTAATAGACGCAAGTTTCAGAATTGGAAAATCATTCAGAAATGATGGATTTGCCTGGATTGTAAAAATTCTCCTTGTGTAGTGTCTTTTTTTACATCGAAATTTGAAAATATCAATCTTTCAAAAATCATACTTGAGATGAACTGATGCCATCTACAGGCTCACCTAACTGCATTGAGAAACACAAGCAGGACTACAAATCTGTTATTAGATGTCCTTTTGTATTTTGCACTATTAATTCCTCCTTTCCTGTTATCGTACGTCTTGACAGAGGCACGTCTTTGATGACTGATATTGTCCCCGACTTGTTTTTAAAAGTGAAAACAAAGACTAACTAGCTGCCAGAAAGCAATCCCATAACAACTTCATCATTGTCAAAGGGTTTGGCATGTTTCATCAGTACTTCTGGTGTATGAAATGATGCTATGTTTGATGATGGCTTATTTGTACAGTATTATGAAAAGGATTGTTACTACTACCATACAGTAGAGATGCTGGGTTACACACAGACACAACAAAAATACGGTCAGAAAGTGAGTTTCTGACCAACAAGGGCTTCCTCAGAAATAGAGAACATATGCACACACACTCATGCAAACATAACTCACAATGCAAACGTAACTCACACAGACATGACCACAGTCTCTGGCTGCGGAGACCTTTGGACACGCATGCATTTATCCGTTGACACTGGACAAGGTGACTTTCAAGCAAAATGTCTTCCCTGCAGAGGAATATACATAATGGACATACAAGTACAGGACCTAGGCACATGGCTGATGACATATTGTAGTTTGTGTCTGGCCATGAGTCATGCTCGGACATCCAAATGTTAAGGCAACACTTGCGATAAGCAGGAAATTCAGGCTCAAGTTCCAACCTGGCACAAATTTTTATTTGTGTCATTCCATTATACAGCTGATGGTAGTCCATATTCGCAACTGTGAATATGTTTAATGTATTTCATAATGGCTGTAGTCACTGCAGTGCCTGTTCTTTCAGACACACAAGCATCGTATTTCTGAACGACACAGGCACTACAATATTGTATTTATCCACTGACACCAGACAAATGACTCTCAAGTAAAACGTCTCCCCTGTACGGGAACATTCATAATGGATGTACAAATACAGGATATAGACGAATGATTCATGACGACATATGATAGTTGGTCTGGCTGTGAGTCATGCATGGATAGCCAAATTGTAGTGCAATCACTTGCGATAAGCAGGAAATCTGGGCTTGAGTCATGGTCCGGCACATATTTTAATTGTCGTCACTCCATTAAACATCTACGGTAGTCCATATTTGCAACTACAAATACATTTAATCTATAACAATGCGATTGGTCAATAGTCAGAGGAGATATCTTGATCTTTCAAATTTTTCAGAACTGAAATAATGGCCTGAGTCTGCAATAGGTCTTTTGCATCCAGTATTGATTAAAAATGAGCAACAGCCAATCTTTTGCTTCCATGGGTAGATTCTCAAGCACAGAATAAATACCAGAACATCTGTCACACGATGATTTAAAAGTATCATTTAGTTCTTCTTTAGATACTGGATGAACCAAGATGTAATGAAAGTCATCTTCAACTGGAGGCGCATAAAGTTGGAATGGAATGGTTGGTAAAGCAAGTTTATCAATACACCAGTCTATACAGGAAGTTGAAGTAGGAAGAGTGGACAGCTGTTTCTAAAAGCATTGTTTTATGCCAAATGTTAGTCATAGTGGGCGCATTATTGACTGAAGAACAAAATTCAATCCAGTTTTCCTTTCTTGTTTTTTTCAGGAATTTGTTTCCATGCACAATTGTTAAGCATTATATTTATTGCAGAACCTCTACTGAAGGGATACTAGATACCATAGTGGGAGCTCAAATATTGACTATCCCTAGGTTACTGTCTTTGATAACATCCATCATAGCCCAACCGTTCCCATCAGTCTTTTCTTCTCCCCATGCAATGTGATGGGAATTGAGGTCTGCACCTATTATAAATGGAGGCCAAAACTGGCTTATTAGGAGTTTGAAGTCATCTTCCACAATTTTGTAGTGGGAGCTTTATACACAAGACAAGTAAAGGTTTTGTGGGCAGCTTTTATTTGCACAAATAATTCAATTTCATTGTTTCTTGCACTGAGCGAGAATATTTTATGAGACAACACTTTTTTACTAAAATATCAATCCCAGCTTTCCCATTGAGACAGTCCTCCCTTATTAAGAAATAATTTTTAAAGCAAACAGTCTGCTGAGACTTCAGCCATGTTTCACAAAACAGGACTTTATCAGGCTGACTGATCAACAGTTCTCTTTGTAAGTTTTCACTATTAGTCAGCTACGCTTGCATTCCACAGCACATTTTTATAGGCTTCATAATTAACACTGGGAGATAATTGACACCTGTTATGAGAAGCCTGATATCGTTCTCTCTCATAGCACTGTTTTGTTAAATCTTCTGAATGGCAAAATCTATAACATTTATTATCTTATCAATTAGTTCATTGTGAAATACACTGTATCATCGATTTGGTACTTGTGAAGTTGTTGCCCTATGAGGATTATGCACATACGACTCAATTTTAGGAGTGATGGAACATTGCACGGGGTATAGCAGGTTTTATTACTGAGACCAGTCGTGTACATTACAGTGTTCACTTACTTCCACTTTTCGCCAGCTATGTCGGTTAGCAATGTTTGTCTCAAGGGGCTCATCCGCATGTTTAGCACTAATCCCATTTGATTGCTGATAACCGTGTATACTTGTCGTGGGCAGCAGCAAGAAAAGTTTTTTGTTTTGATGATCTGGCAAGCTGTTGATTGATTGAACAGAAACTATCAGTCCATGACAGAATTGATATCATCTTCCTGTGACGGAAGTGAAGGATGGTATATGAATAATGTTCAATGCATCCCTAAAGTCTATGCTACTACATGTAACAATTTCCTGAGGAATGATGCATGGATGTGTGTTGGCCACCACAATGAGCACAAGTAGCAATGGCTGTGGCATGGGTTTCTACGGAATGAAACACACTACATCTGCTGCATCTCTTCTGAGACCAACACTGTTTGCTGATGTGCCCATACTGAAGACAGCACTTAAGGCACTGCTTGACTGTTGGCACATAAGGATCTACAGGAGATCTAGTACCACGCAGTGCCTGGTAAAGTTTGAGTGTTGAATGTCAACCAGTGGGTCTCTAGTTTCACAGTTTGCTCTTTACTATCCTTTACATATGCTTAGCAAACCTTCTAATGCCTGCTGTAATGGGCGATATAGATTGCACGACTTCCAAAGTCTCCGTTTCTTCAAGATTTGTATCAACTTTTCTTATTACTCCCTGTTTGTGAACAACAAAAGAAGGAATATAGGCTTATATAATTTTGGATTTTGATACTTCACTGTTTACTAAGGAATTGGCCTTTTCTGGGGGTTTTTAATTCCATCTCCACTTTGGTTTTCCTGGCAGAAGATCAATTAAATTATAGCATTCGTCAGTTCTGGTAAGAAAAGATTCATGATTTTCCCATAAGCCGTAAGATGCAGGTGGCATATATTTTCATCCGAGCTATCCACAAACTATGTTTGTAGAAGTCAGAAGATCTGCAAGTCATTACAGAATGAATACATGTTTCTACTATTTTACTGACAAGGATCAGAAGCAGAAACGGTTGTGAATTTTAAAATTTTCCTTGTGAACAGAATGTTTAAACAAATTTCAGGCTCACAGCCAGCTGTTGAATTCCTACAAATTTGTTGATGATTGGCTGTGACCCCGAAATCTGTCTGCACAGCAGAAACTATGTTTATATTGGGGACAGATACATTTGAAACATTAGTGGGAGATGATACTTGGTTAGCTACTGCAACGAAAGTTTTTGATTTCATAATTCCAGACTAACCTCACTTTGCCATTTATTCCTCATGCTGGGAAAGCTGGAGGTCTCTGACATCTCTTTTTTTTTTTTTTTTTCTCTTGAGGGTGTATTCCAGATTCACCCTTACGAACTGTTAACAAGTGGCTGATATCATCCATCAGGGAGTCCAGCGTAGTTCTTGGAGATGCTATAAAGGGAACAGAAACTTTATATAGCAGCCAGGCAGCAAGCTCTTGTTGTTGACGTTTACCAGTAGGGGCATCGAAATCACCACATCCTTCCCTATTGTTCCCCACCATACATGGTGGAGCTAATCTTGTATGAGAGGAAATTCAAATTTATGATATAACCAAATCAAAAAGAAAACCAGAATTTGTGGACTCTCGTACAATATTAGCTCCACCGTTTATGGTGGGGCACATAGGAAAGGAGGTGGGAGAGGGGGAGGGGGAGAGAGGGGGAGCGGGAGAGAGGGGGAGCGGGAGAGAGGGGGAGCGGGAGAGAGGGGGAGAGAGGGGGAGGGGGAGAGAGGGGGAGGGGGAGAGAGGGGGAGGGGGAGAGAGGGGGAGGGGGAGAGAGGGGGAGGGGGAGAGAGGGGGAGGGGGAGAGAGGGGGAGGGGGAGAGAGGGGGAGGGGGAGAGAGGGGGAGGGGGAGAGAGGGGGAGGGGGAGAGAGGGGGGAGGGGGAGAGAGGGAGGAGGGGGAGAGAGGGAGGAGGGGGAGAGAGGGAGGAGGGGGAGAGAGGGAGGAGGGGGAGAGAGGGGGAGAGAGGGGGAGGGGGAGAGAGGGAGGAGGGGGAGAGAGGGGGAGTGGGAGGGGGAGAGAGGGGGAGTGGGAGGGGGAGAGAGGGGGAGTGGGAGGGGGAGAGGGGGAGCGGGAGAGAGGGGGAGGGGGAGAGAGAGCACATCATGTTGGCTGATGTTACAAGGTGAGTTCAATCAATACTCCAGACTGTTGCCTCTGTAACTACTGAGAAGGCTCTGTCCCTCTTCACATGTTTGTCTGGTTTTTCTACAGACACATGTATGTTGTTGTTGCACATACTCTATACTGAACAGCTGCCTTTACCATTCAGGCATGAAAGCCACCCTTGGTAAGATCTGTAAATGTTGAACACAAAGTCAAAAATATTAAAATAGCTTTTGGTTGATCAGAACTTAAAAGCATGTGCTTGTGATCTGGTACTGTAGAAGACTACTCTGATAATTGTAACAGGCTACAGATCCCCTCTAGGAACCTTTCAGCTATTTATTACAAACCTACAAGCATTGTTGAGTTACTCGTCGCATAAGAAGCAGCAGCCAATAGTCTGTGGAAATTTCAATTTAGGTCTCTTAAATGATATGGACAGTAAGTTGCTATCTAATTTAAGTCATGTGCCGCAAGATTGCAAGACACTGACAATATTTTTATAGGCAGTGCTCAGATTGAAACCATTAATGTGTTCCCAACTGTTAATGGACACTCTGGGCATGATGCACAATTAATGGAAATAAACGATGTGGTACCTTACAACCATGAGGCAGGTTCATACAAAGCAGTGAGAATTAGTTATGAGAACAGGATACAGTGTTTTAATGTCAATGAAATTTAACAGTGTAATGGGGAACTTTGTCAAATCTCTCCTTTCATCAAAGAAATATGATCAAATCATAAAAGTCGTTCATCTTTTGTTCATTGCAACATGAAACGTATAACCGCTTGGAGCACTGGCATCACTACAGCTAATTGATGTCTCTCTTCATTATTGGGACCAATGATGGTTGGAAATCTTTTTTAATAACATTGCTCCAAATGGTGTGTGTGGAGGGGGGGGGGGGGGGGGGCAGGGGTGAGCAATGGGCACAATGTATGATATTAATTGTGTACTGGTGGGCAGGGGAAATGGGTTACAGGCAACTTCATATCCACAACCACTGCTTCAGCCATCCAGCTCTACATCTGGAAACATCCAGGCAGCTTTTCAGCAAGCTGAAATACAGGTGGTGGTTACACTCTAAAATAATAATAATAAAAAAATCCTTAGCTCTCCATTTTACTTCATCTGTTTTTGAATGCTGGATGCTGCAAGTTAAAAAGCTCTTCAGCTATTTCATACTCTTCATTAATTTTGTAGTTGTTGGCACACTAATTTTATCAATTATTATTCAAAAATAAAAATATGTCTAATTGCCCATAAAGTGTACTAAACATTTACTTACCTTCAGGTATTCCCCCTTCAGGGCTTTATAAATTGTTCACACATTTCTGGAATTATTTTTGGTTAATGTGCAATGTGGTATTCAAGTGCTACTAGAGTAACTCTCTCTTGTTTCAAGAATCATGTAATGGTGAGCCTATCTTCTGCACATACAGTGTCTCTCAAGTTACTATTTTTGTTTTATAATATGAGAAACCATTTTACTGAGCAAATACTGAAATGCACTCTCATCCATTTGCACCTAATTTGTATAAGACTTAACATCCTCTACTTGCAGCTCTCTTCACAAATTTTGCTGAACACTTTTATCATCTTGACATGGATTCGCCCAAGTATGTTTCCTTTTTTCTGCCAGTTTTCTTCCAAATGCATACACAATGCAATTGCGGTACGAGCAACTGCAGCACATAATAAGTGGTGGTGATAGTAGTCCAACATCTCGAAATTTGGCAAAAAATATGACAAAAGTGTAATACCGCTTTATAGCACTGTGTCAAAGAAATTTGACAAATATTTGATCATATTTACCATATAGTGGAGATGCTGATTGATTGATTTTAACAGGGAAGCTAAAACAGCTTAGGTCTGACCCGCCACTGCCATCACTGAAACTAGGTTTATTGTGTGGTATCGCTCCCTGTATATCTAGTAAAGCCAACCAGTGCCCTTAAATAGTGCAAGGAGTTCCTCTACCAGTTTTTTGTTAGACACAATTTCTTCAGGTCTAGTTGTCCCGAAGATCCTGTGTCTTTTACTCTCCAATGCCATGCATTCGAAGACTGCAGTTTCTTCACCCTCATCACAGATCCTACATTTAGGGTCCTCTTCCATTATACCCATTGTGTGTAGGCGTTTTTTGAAGTTCCCATTGCCGGTCATCAATCCAGTCATGAGTTTGATCGCTTTCCTGTTAAATCCCAGGATTACAGAGCTTCTTTTAAAACATGGCTTGAGCATCATTAACTTACCATGTTTTTGTTTATGGATCTTGATCCAATATCCTACGTGCTGTTTCCTAAGCCAGTCCCTCAGTTGTAATTTGATCATAGCCTTGGTGATTATCAGGACAGGTTCTGCTTCAATGAATGGAGTTGATGCCCCCATCCTAGTCAATCTATTGGCTTGATCATTGCCACAGATTCTGTGTCTTTTACTCTCACACTAGTTATACCTTATTGCTTCCCCCTAGATCCACAAGAGCCCTGTGGAAATCTGCAACAATCTTAGATCTCGTTGGAGAAGCTGCCAATGGTGTCAGGGCTGCCTGAATAGATGTAGATGCTATGGTCATTGTAGCACCTACGCATATCCTCCTCCACACATGCCCTGACTGCAGTAATTTCAACTTGGAATATAGAGGCCAATTCCATAGAGAGATGATGCTCTCCGGTCTTGTCTGTACAACGTACACCCCTGCCCCAATGCCTTGGTCTGTTTTCAACCCATTGGTGAACCAAACGATGTCCCCCCCCATACGGTGTCAAACTGTTTTTTCCCACTGCTCCCTACATCCAATTATTATGTTGTAAGGCTTGTTGAAGCAGTTGGGAGTTGTTATATAGTCAGCAGGCATTTCCCCAGCCATTCCTATATTTAACTCACTCAGTATGTTAGTGTGTGATTTTGGATATGCAAATAAGACCCAGTTTTTGACAGTTTTAAATCTGTGTGTCCCAGCTGCTTCCTCCATTTTGACCCAAAGGTGAAGTGGAGGCACATCCAGCATGGCTTCCATTCCAGCGGTTGGTGTGCTGCTAATTCTGTCCGTTATGGCTAAGCAGGCCAATCTCTGCACCTTAGCAAGCTTCTTAGCAGCAACCCACTGTTCTACCTTCTTCCACCACACTACGCCCTGGAGGAAATCCTAGGTCTAACCACTGTGGTGTATATCCAGTGCATACCCCTTGGGGCGGAGATGCTGGGTCGCAGATAGGTACAACCAAAAGACTCTCACAATTATAGCTTTTGGCCATTAAGGCCTTTGTCAACAATAACAACAACAGCAGCAGCAGCAGCGACACACACACACACACACACACACACACACACACACACACACACACAAAGAAAGAGGGGAGAGGGGGAGAGGGGGAGAGGGAGAGGGGGAGGGGGAGGGGGAGGGGGAGAGGGGGAGAGGGAGGGGGGGGGGGAGAGAGAGAGAGAGAGAGAGAGAGAGAGAGAGAGAGAGAGAGAGAGAGAGAGAGAGAGAGGGGGGGGGGGGGGGGGGGGGAGAGGGAGAGAGTGCACGCACGTGCGTGCAAACGTGGCTCACACACACAACTGCAGCCTTAGGCAACTGAAACCACACTCACATGCCATCTTGGATTTTCCATTTTTGATTTGATCATATTTCTTTGTCCAAGAATGTAGGCATTGTAGCATAAACATTGTGACGAATATCTCTGCCATTTATCTGCATTGGCTGTGCTCAGTAACTGCATATTTCTCCAGTACTAGATTTTTAATATGCTGCTGAGGATCTGCACAGCAGTCAGAAACAGTATGGATGGACTGACTAATGTAATTGCTTCTTTACTCACAAGGAATGATATAAATTACAGGGATCCTGAGATGAGACTATCCTTTAAAGTGCATAGTCATAACCTTTCCTTTAACTTCTTAGGAGGAAAGAAAATAGTACTTATACTCTACCTATTTTGCTGGATATAGTGCCGCAGAAAGTAAGGTATACCATTTTTCTCTGTGTTGCAATGTATTTATAACTGCTCTCTTCTGGACCAGATGATAACTCTGGGTGTCAAGACTTAAGTCTGTGTGCGTTGGCTTGTAGTACACTGAATGACCAACATCTAAAAATAGCAGCCTTCCTTCTTTCTGTGTCTTGATAGTGCACTGGAGATTTGGATGCATGCTGTTCATGTTATTGTTGTTGTTGTTGTTGTTGTTGTTGTTGTTGTTGTGGTCTTCAGTCCTGAGACTGGTTTGATGCAGCTCTCCATGCTACTCTATCCTGTGCAAGTTTCATCATCTCCCAGTACCTACTGCAACCTACATCCTTCTGAATATGCTTAGTGTATTCATCTCTTGGTCTCCCTCTATGATTTTTACCCTCCAATGCTAAATTTGTGATCCCTTGATGCCTCAGAACATGTCCTACCAACCGGTCCCTTCTTCTCATCAAGTTGTGCCACTAACTCCTCTTCTCCCACTTCTATTCAATACCTCCTCATTAGTTATGTGATCTACCCATCTAATCTTCAGCATTCTTCTGTAGCACCACATTTCGAAAGCTTCTATTCTCTTCCTGTCCAAACTATTTATTGCCCATGTTTCACTTCCATACATGGCTACACTCTATACAAATACTTTCAGAAACGACTTCCTGACACTTAAATCTATACTCGATGTTCAATTTCTCTACTTCAGAAACGGTTTCCTTGCCATTACCAGTCTACATTTTATATCTTCTCTACTTCGACCATCATCAGTTATTTTGCTCCCCAGATAGCCAAACTCCTTTACTACTTTAAGTGTCTCATTTCCTAATCTAATTCCCTCAGCATCACCAGACTTAATTCGACTACATTCCACTATCCTCGTTTTGCTTTGGTTGATGTTCATCTTATATCCTCCTTTCAACAGACTGTCCATTCCGTTCAACTGCTCTTCCAAGTCCTTTGCTGTCTCTGACAGAATTACAATGTCATCGGCGAACCTTAAAGTTTTTCTTTCTTCTCCATGGATTTTAATACCTACTCCAAATTTTTCTTTTGTTTCCTTTACTGCTTGCTCAATATACAGAGTGTTAACATCGGGGAGAGGCTACAACCCTGTCTCACTCCCTTCCCAACCACTGCTTCCTTTTCACGCCCCTCGACTCATATAACTGCAATCTGGTTTCTGTACAAATTGCAAATAGCCTTTCGCTCCCTGTATTTTACCCCTGCCACCTTTAGAATTTGAAAGAGAGTATTCCAGTCAACATTGTCAAAAGCTTTCTCTAAGTCTACAAATGCAAGAAACGTAGGTTTGCCTTTCCTTAATCTTTCCTCTAGGATAAGTCGTAAGGTCAGTATTGCCTCACGTGTTCCAATATTTCTACGGAGTCCAAACTGATCTTCCCCGAGGTTGGCTTCTACCAGTTTTTCCATTCGTCTGTAAGAAATTTGCGTTAGTATTTTGCAGCTGTGGCTTATTAAACTGATTGTTCGGTAATTTTCACATCTATCAACACCTGCTTTCTTTGGGATTGGAATTACTATATTCTTCTTGAAGTCTGAGGGTATTTCGCCTGTCTCATACATCTTGCTCACCAGGTGGTAGAGTCTTGTCAGGACTGGCTCTCCCAAGGCCATCCAAAGTTCTAATGGAATGTTGTCTACTCCGGGGGCCTTGTTTCGACCCAGGTCTTTCAGTGCTCTGTCAAACTCTTCACACAGTATCGTGTCTCCCATTTCATCTTCATCTACATTCTCTTCCATTTCTATAATATTGTCCTCAAGTACATCGCCCTTGTATAGCCCCTCTATATACTGCTTCCACCTTTCTGCTTTCCCTTCAATATTTGTTCATATGTTCACAGAAGTGCTCAGGTGTTTCTACACCATGTGACAGGCTATAAATGTCATCAACCTAGTTCTAAGAGAAGAGACAAACAGGAGCCAAATTTAATGTGCACTCCTCAAAAAGTTACAAAAAAAGTTGGCCACTACTACTGGAGACAGTGGAGAACCCACTACCATTCCGTCCATCATTTCATGAAGTTTACTGCCTTTCATGACGTAGGTGGATGCCATAACATGTCTGAACAACTTTATAGTTTCAAGAGGAAAATGCTCTGCCAACAGTTTCAATGAGTCCTCCAGAGGAAATTTTGTAAATAGTCACACAACATCCAGGCTGAGTAAAATAATGTTTGGGACAACTCTAATCTGTTTAATTTTCTCAATGAACATTTAAGAGTTTATGATGTGATGTTCTTAGTGGCTAATTATTAGAGTCATCAACTAAGTTAAATATCTGGCTATCCTGCTGGTCATCAATGCCAGTGTACAAAGTCCAATTTATTTCACAGTCCAATCGAGCCATTGTCACAAATGATGATAATGAAATGATGAGGACAACACAAACACCCAGTCCTTGGACAGAGAAAATCCCCAACTCGGCCAGGAATCAAACCCGGGACTCCGTGATCCCCCCCTAGACCACGAGCTCTAAGATTTTTCACAACATCTTTTGGTAGCCCACAACTCTTCACGGGATTCACCGTGAAGTATGCCCATTTCAACACCACTACAGCAGCAGTTTAGACGATGAGGGTAATCATCAAAAGTTCATGGTTTTACACTCAACTGACGTGGTAAAAATGAAAATCTCGTGTGACTAGGGCCTCCCGTCGGGTAGACGGTTTGCCGGGTGCAAGTCTTTAGATTTGACACCACCTTGGCAACTTGTACGTCTATGGGGATGAAATAACGATGATTAGAACACCACAACATCCAGTCCCTGAGCGGAGAAAATCTCCGACCCACCCGGGAATCTAACCTGGGCCCTTAGGACTGACATGGTAAGGTGTATGAGAATATTTTATACAAGAGATGCTACTGTTGGATCCAATTTATTTCATAGTAAATTTGTGTCAATATTTGAAAGCTGCTTTCCTAAAAAATTATCCATAAGATTAAAAAACAAGTGAGCCATGGATAACTGAAGGAATTAAAATCTCATGTAAGAGGATGAGGGACATTTATATACAGGACAGAGCAATTCAAGATCTGACATTACTTACAAATAATGAAACTGTATGGGATATTGTGAAACAGATACATGACAGGCAGCCGGTGTATCAGATACCATGGCAACCAGTGCCCGAGTAGCCACATAAAAAGAGTTAGCAACGTCTAAGGGTCACGTGCATTAGTAGGTCCCAAACCTGGGTGTGTGTAAAAAAAAAAAAAAAAAAAACTATCAAGTTAGATATTACAATACTTGCAACCTCAGTGGAAACTATAGTGGCTTAGAAGCATAAATTAAGAAGGTAAATAAATATGCAGAATACATTTCCTGCTTTACACATTCATCAAATTTCGTTGTCAAATGCGCTGGAATATGTTGAAGAGAAACATCCTTTTTCTTAATTGCTACAAAGACCCTTTTATGTGGTTTTACCACTATCAACCAAGTTTTGCATGGCACATTTAATAAAATGGATCAAAAGGTAGAGCATCATAATCAGGCTTATGGACCAATTTCAGTGATGGATACACTTTAAACGGGAATAATAGCATTGCTTGGAACAGTATCCAAGAACGCTTGCAAGTGACTATCACTTCGCTGCAGTCGCCTAATGAAGACCTTAACATGGGAGACACCCTTTATACATTGTTACCCATGGATGTCCAAGCAACATGTAACACATTTTCATACATTTAAGTACAAGCCAAACTGTCGACTGGCTGTGAAGAATATAAGCAACAGATTTCAAGACAATGCAAGTGAAATACGAAGTACCACCATTTCAATGTCTCTATTACACTCAACAAAGTTGGAGAAAATAAAACACCGGGAAACATACTGAAATTCAGAAGTTTCTTGTTGTGACAGATAATGTACTGTTTGTATTAGCTAAACATATGGTCTATAATAGCAGAAGAGATTTCAAAGAGACCTCCATTTATCATCAGAGCTTACCCAGTCAATTTGGAAGAAAGCCTATGGGACGAACTGATTCTGCTTTCTGAGCTGCTCGAAACAGATGTGGCTGTCACTACCAACAGTAAAATGCATGAGCCACTAGTATTGCAGTTTTATAAATTTTTAAAGGAAAATTTGTTAGAATTGTGTTTCTCAAATGTAGAAATGGACACATTTACTAAGCCTTTGATGGTCACCAACAGCAGTTGAAAACTTGCCCTCCACCCAACATTAAATGAGTTAAGGAACACCATGGGTCAAGAACAGCTGAACAAGCTCATCTTAATGAACACAGATGTGATTTGCTTAGGGACACTGATTTGGCTAGTGTTCTCTAAATTTGCCCGTTTGTTAAGTGCTAAACTTTCAGGCCTAAAGAAAACCAAAGCTCAATTCTTAGGGCTTAATACAGCACTCATAACAATTAAACTAAGTGACAATGTTGTGGCTGATAATTTACAAATGGCAAGTACTTTTAACAATCACTTTCTAAATGTAGTAGCAAAAATAGCATTAAATGGATCAGTTAAAGAAGAAAGATGTTATATAAGCTGTTCCACAAAAGATTAAGCATCTAGAAATAGCACCAACATCCTTCAATGAAATTAATAGAATTATAAAAGTTCTAAAAACAAAAGCTCATATGGTGTTGCCGAAATTTCAAACAGAAACTTAGTAATAATGTCCTCAGCGATACATATGACTCAAGTTTTATGGAACTGGTGGCTTTATGCACAGTTGGTTTGAATCATACTTAACAAATAAAACGCAAAAAGTTGTGATGGATCATTCAAACAATGCTGGAATAGTAGAAAATTTTAGTGACTGGGGGCAAATCAGACAGGGAGTACCACAGGATTCATTTTCGGTCCACTCCTATTCCTTATGTATCTGAGTGAACTTCGATTTAATATTCAACAAGCAGAACTGGTACTTTTTGCAGACAATACTAATGTTATAATAAATATTAGAGAGAAAGCAACAGAAGAGATGGTAAATGATGTTTTCCTAAGAGTTATAAAGTTGTTCTCAGAAAATGGACTGTCCCCAAATTTTGAAAAAAATACACTATAAACACTCCTGTACACCAAATGGTGCCAAACAAACAATTTATGTGGCACATGAATAGGAATTAGTAAATATGGTAGAATTCCCCCCCCCCCCCCCAATTTTTTTAGTGTACATACAAAAAAAACCTGAACTGGAGGAGGTATACTACTGAGTTTCTCAAATTTTCAAACAATTAAGTTCCACTACTTTCGCTCTTCGTGTAACTGCCAATCTGGGAAACAAACAAATCAACTTCCTGACATGTTTTTCATATTTCCACTCAATAATATTTTCTGGAATAATTTCCTGGGGTAACTCACCATATAAAAAAAAAGTACTGATTGCGCAAAATCTGGGTGTAAGAATAATTTGTGGTGGTCACCTACGGGCTTCATGTAGGAGCTAGTCATTGTAACTGAACTGTCGCAATGCACAAATTTTCTAATCAAATTCACCATAAATAATCCACTGCAATTTAATAAGAACAGTGATGTCCATACTTACAATACTAATGCGGTGAAAAGGACCATTATTAAAGCTCTCAATGGCTTAGGAAAGAGTTCAGTATGCAGCAACAAAAATCTTTGATCATCTGCCCAATAACACAAAATGTCTGACAGGTACTAAAGCAATTTTATATCTAACTTTATATCATTTCTTCAGGAGAACTACTTCTATTCCACTGACGAATTTCTTCTTGAAAATTGTTCAAATGATCTATGGAACACATAACTAACAAGGGGGAGAAATGATTTTCAAATAAACACAGAAAAGTGCAATTTTCAAACTGACCCTCTTCAGTTTTCCTGATGTATTCATTGCACATCACAAGAAAAAGAAATATACGAAATTACAGAATTTTTGTGCAAGTAAGACAAGAGTAATGGACACTCGAAGTTCTAAAAGTATGTCGAAAATTTGACAAACACAGCTGTAACTTTTATTTGAACAACAACAGGATATTTTTGGCTCAGAAACAGGTGGTTTGGGAAATAAGTGGTGTAAGTTCAAGAACATCTTATCGACACCTGTTAAAAGTGTGTGTGTGTGTGTGTGTGTGTGTGTGTGTGTGTGTGTGTGTGTGTCGGCAGAAATCAAACCTGCATTTGGATCAGACTTCCTTAACTCTTGTGCATTTTCAATAAGCTACCACTCGAATTCAAAAATCTTAGCAGTAATCCATGCGCGATCAAATCTAAACTGAATAGTTTCCTCATGGGTCACTCCTATTCTGTCAAGGAGTTTCTTTAAAAATTAAGCAGGTTCTTGTTGTATTGTTGACTGTGCTTACTTAAATGGATGGATTGACTTTTTTCAGGTTCACAAACATTTTATTTTTATCTGTTATTAGTTTTATGTTGCAGTTTCATGTACTGACATTTTCCATAACCTTGGAGATTTGCTTCTGAATTTGGTCCTACTGAACTTGACATGTAAATAAATAAATAGGTAATTCTGGAAAGGTCTTGAAACAAGCTTTTCAATTATATGCAATTTTGTCATATCCAAAGACTGTACATAATTAAGATCAGCGACCTTGACATGTGACCATGAATATCTCAAAACACGTCCCCTTGGAAATTAACGATGAAAAAAAAAAAATTTTTTTTGCCTCTTCACTATACAATACAGCAAAAAGTCAAGTTGGATCACAATGGGATTAGGAGATGTAAATTGATATGTACAGCAACGTGTTGCATTAATGCAAAATACATTGACTCCAACAATATGACACAAAGCACTGAGAAATATGTTTATTGTTAAACCGGTAGTGTTCTAACAATGCACAACAATGGTAACAATATAGGCATGCCAATATCTACTTATCAAACTTTGGATGGCAGTTTGGCTGCTACATGTACACAGATAGCTGCCACAAAATGTGTTGTGTGTTGAAATTATAAAATTCTACCTTGAAGATGGAGTTTGACAAAATAATGTATATCTGTAATCCATGCAGGGAAGATGGACACAACAGATATACAAAAAATCCACATAAAGTGCAATGTGAAACTCGGGGACAATGTGGCTGGCCCAAATACATAGAAACAAGTGGAAACCACAAACCTGCGTGGCTTCCTCAGATAAGAAAGACGCAACTGTAGCCCCAAAAAATCCTTTAGACACATTAAATGACAGTTTGGTATCTGTTGGCTACTTCCCAGTGAAAAAGAAAAGAATGGGAGAGAAGAAATATGTGCAGAAAATGTTCGAGTAAGTGTCTGAGGTATTCCACAGTAAACATGTAACTATTGTGGGAGAAAATGCAAATTATGGAAGGAATGTTGAATCTGAAATGATAATGCAATTGAAAGAGAAATACAGTACCAGCACCACAAGCAGTGAGAAGATCTCAATTCTGACACTACTTCCAAAAAGTTATTCGAAGGACTGAGTATTAATTTGGAGCCCCTAACTAATTAGTGAGAAAGGCAAAACAATTAATCAAAGTATGCGGTATCTTAGCAACTCCCAAACCAAGATGTAAACATGTCTCAATTGAACAAATTGTGAAAGGTGTCATATAATTCTACACCAGTGATGATATAAGCCACTGTTTGCTTGGGAAGAAGGGTCTTGTTTCTGTCAAGCAAAATGGTTTCAGGATTCATAAAAAAAAGATGACTAGGGTTGGGAAACCTGTCTGAACTGTATCAGGCATTCAAAGATGGACAACCATGCCCAAAAATAGGATTCTACATCTACATCTACATCCATACTCCGCGAGCCACCTGACGGTGTGTGGCGGAGGGTACCTTGAGTACCTCTATCGGTTCTCTCTTCTATTCCAGTCTCATATTGTTCCTGGAAAGAAGGATTGACGGTATGCCTCTGTGTGGGCTCTAATCTCTCTGATTTTATCCTCATGGTCTCTTCGCGAGATATACGTAGAAGGAAGCAATATACTGCTTGACTCTTCGGTGAATGTATGTTCTCGAAACTTCAACAAAAGCCCGTACCGAGCTACTGAGCGTCTCTCTTGCATAGTCTTCCACTGGGGTTTATCTACCATCTCCCTAACGCTTTCGCGATTATTAAATGATCCTGTAACGAAGCGCGCTGCTCTCCGTTGGATCTTCTCTATCTCCTCTATCAACCCTACCTATGTTTGCTGTGAAGTACCCTTTGCTTCCGCAGCAGTTTTCTAACTCGGTTGTTGTACCATGGTGGCTCTTTTCCATCTCTTACGATCTTGCTTGGCACATACTCATCTAACGCATATTGTATGATGGTTTTGAACTTTGTCCACTGATCCTCAACACTATCTGTACTTGAGACAAAACTTGTGTGTTGAGCCGTCAACTACTCTGAAATCTGCTTTTTATCACTTTTGCTACACAGAAAAATCTTCCTACCTTTTTTAATATTTCTATTTACAGCTGAAATCATCAATGCAGTGGTTGCTTTATGATCGCTGATTCCCTGTTCTGCGTTAACTGTTTCAAATAGTTCGGGTCTGTTTGTCACCAGAAGGTCTAATATGTTATCGCCACAAGTCTGTCCTCTGTTTAACTGCTCAAAGTAGTTTTCAGATAAAGCACTTTAAAAAATTTCACTGGATTCTTTGTCCCTGCCACCTGTTATGAACGTTTGAGTCTCCCAGTCTATATCCGACAAATTAAAATATTCACCCAGAACTATAACATGGTGGGGAAATCTATTCGAAATATTTTCCAAATTATCCTTCAGGTGCTCAGCCACAACAGCTGCTGAGCCAGGGGGCCTATAGAGACATCCAATTACCATGTCTGAGCCTGCTTTAACCGTGACCTTCACCCAAATTATTTCACATTTCTGATCTCCATCAAGTTCCTTCGATACTATTGCACTTCTTATCGCTATAAACACGCCACGCCTCCCCCTTCACTGTCCAGCCTGTCTCTGCGGTATACATTCCAATCTGAGTTTAGGATTTCATTACTGTTTACGTCTGGTTTCAGCCAACTTTCTGTCCCTAGTACTATGTGGGCATTGTGACCGTTTATTAATGAGAGCAGTTCTGGTACCTTTCTATAGACGCTCCCGCAGTCTATCTGCCAATTGTGACCCTAAGAACTGTGTTTTGGCTGGTGCAATCAATACCCACAGGGTGTGTGTGTGTGTGTGTGTGTGTGTGTGTGTGTGTGTGTGTGTGTGTGTGTGTGTGTGTGTGTGTGTGCGCGTGTGGTGTGGTGTGGTGTGGTGTGGTGGTGGTGGTGGTGGTGGTGGGGTGGTGGGGGTGGGGTGGGGGTGGGGGTGGGGGTGGGGGTGGGGCATGGGGGGTGGGGGGGAGAGGGGTTAGTAGTCACAATAATGTGAAGCTCCAGATTCTAGATTACAAGAGTAGTCACATGACGGAGACTGCCCAACTTACACCTACAAACACAGTTTTGCTCAGATCATTTGTTGTAACCCTGTGCAGCCAAAACGCTTTGTTCACATGTGAAAACTACCCAAGCACACATTCTGTCATAACACATCTGCAATAGTTGTTAATAAAATTGATCAACATATAAATTGTGGACACGGACAGACAGAACAGCTCTCCAGGTATGTATATCTGTGGAAAAGTTCTTGCATAACCTTGCAGACACATTAAAAGGGTTCTGTTGCAGTCCTTCATAGATACCTGACAGTCTGAATTTCTACATCTCAAAGAGACACTTTGTGACAATGAACACATTGTAATATGTGATTTTCAGAGATTTATGCATTTGTCCTGCAGGATGAGGTGCAGGGGTTTCACTGGAACAATGCACAGGCCATCCACCATTCATTCATTTGTTGTTTATCATAATGCTAATGATCACATTTCCTTTGTGATATCAGAATGCCTTAAACATGATACAGTGTCAATTAGCTTCATGCATCCTCATGGGCCTTCTTCTTCATATGCATACCCTGAGAAACCTGACATCTTAATATGTGGACAAGGAAGACACTCTCACAAAGGTTGATGTCAGAACAGCAAGAAAACGAATGTATTTTCTTTCACCATAAGATGCACAGACAGTGTTATATGTTGCTTCCCAGTATGGAGACTTCCACGAATGTGTTGAACTGGGACGGTTTTTTCATGTTTTGCATCATTGAAGGTCAGATGTCATCGTGTGACCTTGTATATTACCAATGCTTGCTACTGTGCAATTGACTGTACCAACTTACTGTGCTATATGATAGTCACTTTTTGCCCCACACCCAAATTCAATTGTGCAGGACTTGTTTGAAGATGATCTCTCCTCCTCCTCCTGGGCCCTACAGTGAACACACTTTTCCGCCACCAACCCTACAATCAGATTCAACGTACGACCAATTTTGAATGCTGCCTGACTCAGTTCGCTCCTGCATTCAGCTGCGATCCACTCCCACTTCCCCCAAATCACCTTCTGCTAACTTTCCACAAATTCTTAACTTTGATCCTTGCCTCACCATCATTCCCCAAATCTGTCAACATGCGAACTAACCTCACATTCGCAGAAAGAACCACAATCCACAACCTAAAAACCGATTCTGACCTTACAATCCTACCTGCTCAAAAAAGAGTTGTTCTGAACAACTTGTTTACCTGGCAGGAGGACTCTGACACCTCATCATCCACCTACAAACCCTGCAGTTACCCCAGCAGGAGGATCTCCAGTCTCTCCTCAAATCCTTAGGCCTCTCCCAGAACCGCTCCCCAGTGTCCATATCTCGCCTCACCCCTACCAGTCCCCACACTCTTACCTGCTCCCTAAAGTCCATAAACCCAACCACCCAAGACACCCCATTGTGGCTGGTTACTGTGCCCCCACTGAGAAAATCTCTTTTCTCATAGACCAACACCATCAACCACTGCTCATCACTATTGATGCCGCCTCCCTTCCACTAACATCCCTAATGCTCTTGACTTTCCACTATTGAACACTACCTTCCCTATGCCCAAAGGATTCCAAGCCAATCACCTCTTTTCTGACTGCAATGACCAACTACATCCTCACCAACAATTACTTCTATTTTGAAGGCTCACCTGGTTCAGATTCATTGATGATAGACATCTCCATGATCTGGACTGAGGATGAGGAAGCCCTATGCACATTCCTCCAGAACCTTGACACCTTCTCCCCCATTTGTTTCACCTGGTCCTGCTCAACCCAAGATTACCAGCCTGACTCTTCACATCATATTAAGAAAGGCCAAAGATCACTGTAGATTGAGACATTGTCTGAAGTTTCACCTATGTAAGAATGAATGAGTAAAATGACTGATGAGAGAATGAGATTCAATGCAACAAGCCATCTTTCTTGATATTGACCACCACCTCAAAGATGGCTGGCTACATCAGTACCTCTGCCCATATCAAACCTATCAACCAACAGCAGTACCTCCACTTCGACAGTTGCCACCCATTCCATACCAAGAAGTTTCTACCATACATCCTAGCCAATCGTGGTCATTGTGTCTGTAGTGATAGTGATGAGCAGTCCCTCTTGAAATACACCCAGGGTCCCACTGAGGCCTTCACAGATCAAAACTACCCTCCCAACCTTGTACAAAAATAGACCTTCCATGTCTTATTTCTCGAGTCACCCCTCACCTCCCAAAGTCCCACCATCCAGCCACAGAGGAGCATTTCCATTGTGACTCAATACCACGTGGGACTGCACTTTGCTGCTCCACCCTCTCTCCACCTTGTCCCTGACCACTTTCACAAGCAGCACTTTGTCATCCTCCACCCATATGCTGTTATCCATCCCCCCTCCCCGACCCAGCCTCCTCCTTACCCTTATCACATGACTGCCTCTTCCACCATGCGCTGCTGCTCGCATTCTGGCTTTAGCTGCCAGATATTGTGGTCATCTGTGCGTAAGTTGTGCTGAATTACATTCTGTGCCACGGTTTCGACTACCTCTTGTCCTGCCTTGAAATGAGAAATGTCGTATCCACTAAGCTTCCCAACCCTTTCATAGGCATATTTTCTTTCCCACTGAATCTTCACAATATCCTCGTCCACCATTACACAAACCCTGCTCCCAACCCTTGCCCCATGGATCACATCTCTGTAACAGACCTACATGTACAACCTGTTCCATACATCCTACCACCACCACCACCACCATCTTCTAAAGTCCGACCACAAACATCACCTACCCCATCAAAGGCAGGGCTACCAGTGAAACCAGTCGTGTGATCTATAAGCTAAGCTGCAAACACTGTGCTGCATTCTATGTGGGCATGACAACCAACTAGCTATCTGTGCGCATGAATGGCCGCCGACAAACTGTGTCCAAGAAACAGCTGGGCCATTCTTTTGCTGAGCATGCCGCCCAATACAATGTTCTTCATTTCAATGACTGCTTCACAGCCCACCGGGATTCTCGTTAACACCACCAGCTTTTTCTGAATTGCGCAGGTGGGAACTCTCCCTGGAATATATCCTATGTTCCTGTAGCCCTCCTGGCCTCATCCCATTAGTCATTGTCCTTATCCATCTAGCCCCTTCCCTGCTCCCATTCCAGCATTCATATTGTTGTAGTCTGGATACAATTTATTTGAATTAATGCAACACATTGCTATACATATTAATTTCTATCTCCTAATCTCATTAACATCCCAACTAGATTTCTATGTTGCATACAGTAACACAAAGAAGTGAATGTAGTTTTTTATCCGTCAATTTTAAAGCTGGCACATTTTGAGATATTCAAAATTAAAGGTCAAGGTCATTTACCTCGATCGTGTACCTTATTTGACTATGACAAAATTTCATATCATTGAAAAGCTTGTTTCACAACCTTTCCAAAATTACCTGGTTCACTGTTCCATCTTTATTAGAGTAGAAGTTACAGCCGTTATTGTCAGCAGTGTTTGTCAAATTTTCTGCATACTTTTAGAACGTCAAGTGGCCATTACTCTTGTCTTACTTGTGATAAAATTCTGTAAGGTATTTTTCATTCTCTTGTCACGTGCAATGAACACAATTAATTTTATGAATATCGAAGGTGGTCAGATCAGCACCTGTGTTCATTTGACATGGAATGACTCGCATCAGAATGGATAGAGGCACATTAAGTCACACTTATCCATAGAAATCCAGTGTCCCAACGATACACAAACTAAAACGAAGAATGGCAACAATGTAGATACTTCATGAGCTTTTGGCTACAACCCTCATCAGTAAAAGACAAAACCACACCATTCACAAATACAAGCAAGCACACCTAACACACACAAACACACACACACACACACACACACACACACACACACACACACACACACACACAAAATCGGCAACTACAGCATCTCGGGCCAGAATGCAACTACAACATGGGATGCAAGCAGTAATCTGGAAGGGAAGGGGAAGGGATAGTAGTGTCTGGCTGGGGAGAAAGACAAATGGTGTCTGGTGGAGTATGCAGGGACTAGACTACCAATAGGCACAGCGTCGAGGGATTGTGGAGCAGGGACGCCTAGGGAAGAAGGAGCAAAAAAGGGGAAGAGCAGTGAAAGATGAGCAGGTCCATTAGCAGAGAGCTGCAAATAAACAGGCTGGGAGATGAGAATGGGGAGGAGATGTAATAACACAGGGGGTGCAAACTGTTGCATGAAGGGTATCAGGACAGTATCTTACCGAAGGTTGAGGTCGGGATACTTACAGAAGCAGAAAATGTGTTGTAAGGATAACATCCATCTTCCGATCCAGATGGCTCAGTTAGTGAACCGGTCACTGAAATCAAGCGTGTTATGTTCAGCTGCATGTTGCACCACAGGTTGGTCCACTTTGCTCTTGGCCACAGTTTGGTAGTGGCCATCCAATAGTGGTCATTCCAATCCCGGGAATATATGTGTGGATGGATGTGTGTGTGTGCGCGCGCAGTGAATACCCGTCCTTTTTTCCCCCTAAGGTGAGTCTTTCTGCTCCCGGGACTGGAATGACTCCTTACCCTCTCCCTTAAAACCCACATCCTTTCGTCTTACCCTCTACTTCCCTCTTTCCTGACTAAGCAACCATTGGTTGCGAAAGCTTGAATTTTGTGTGTATGTTAGTGTTTGTTTGTGTGTGTGTCTATCGACCTGCCAGCGCTTTCTTTTGGTAAGTCACATCATCTTTGTTTTTAGATGTATTTTTCCCACGTAGAATGTTTCACTCTATTATATTCATATCATTAATTTGAACCCAACAATTACGTTTGTTATTGTCACTGTTTCATTTCGAAATCTTTTCTGTCGTCTTATTTTCTCTTTCTGTTTTTGCCAGTAGTTTCACTTTGTACTCACCTTCTCCTTTTTACCATTATCTACTATACAATTTTATCCCGCCTATATATACTCAATAATATGTAACCCACTTCCAAACCATAACCAAAAATTTTTTTTCCACTTTCAACACTACCGCTGCTATAAAATCCACCGTTTCTAGTTCACAAACAGTTCCTTTCACCTATTAAACAGCCATTTTGGCTAGTTCTAATAACTTTCGCTTTATTTCCATTTCTGTTTTTCCCACATCACTGATAATTTTTAGCCGCTTCCCACAGGTTTTAACGTCATTATTTCTTCGTCAGACAATTGTTAGCCTCATTTTCATAATCTGCCACCACTAAACCACTCCTTTTAATACATTTACACACAGTTTTTTCGAAATTTTCCCGAATTTCTCCACCTTTTAACGTGTTTTGGCGGCAACGCGAGCACCTAACCTTTGTACACATCGTTGTCTACCAGGCATCTGTATATGTGTGGATGGGTGTGTGCGTGTGTGTGTGTGTGTGTGTGTGCGTGTGTGTGTGTGTGCACCCGTCCTTTTTTCCCCCTAAGGTTAGTCTTTCCACTCCCGGGATTGGAATGACTCCTTACCCTCTCCCTTAAAACCCACATCCTTTGGTCTTTCCCTCTCCTTCCCTCTTTCCTGATGAAGCAACCGTTGGTTGCGAAAGCTTGAATTTTGTGTGTCTATCGACCTGCCAGCGCTTTTGTTTGGTAAGTCTCATCATCTTTGTTTTTAGATATATTTTTCCCACGTGGAATGTTTCCCTCAGAGGTGGTAAATTACATGGCTGCTTTCACAGGTGGTCCAGCCTCTGATGGGGTAGGATAAACATGTGACAGGACAGGAATAAGAAGTGCTGGGTGAGTGGATTGGGCAGTTTTTGCACCTGGACCTTTCACAAGGAAATGATCCTTGTGGCAAGGGGTTAGGATTGGGAGTTTCATAGGGAGGAATTAGGATGCTGTGGAGGTTTGATGGGCGATGGAACATGACTTTAGCAGGGGTGAGAAGAGCAAGGGTGGTTTGGAAAGTTCTCGGAATCACCATTACAAGTCAGTGTTAGCACAACGAGTTGTTGAAGTGATATTCATTGGACTGTTGCCTGTAAACATGCCACATCAGTGCTCTTGAAAGGTAACTGTGGCAGTGACGTGGCTTTGTTGTTGTTCCCGTGTAGTGATTTGTGATGACTGAAAAAGAGAGAGAGAGAGAGAGAGAGAGAGAGAGAGAGAGAGAGAGAGAGAGATATTCGAGCAGTGATTAAGTACTTCGTAAAAAAAGGTATGAAAGCAAAGGACATTCACGCCGATTTCCAGAATACACTGGGGGACTCTTCTCCTTCATATTCAACTGTTGTCAAGTGGACAAATGAATTTAAATTTGGTCGGAATAGCTTAGATTATGACCCACAAAATGGTCAGCCAAGATGTGTCACTAATCCAGAAATCATTGCAAAAGTGCACAAAATGCTCATGGAGGATCACCGATTGAAAGCACGTGAAATTGCTCATGCTTGCCAGATGTCATCTGAAGGGCTATATCACATTACAACTGAAGAATTAGAAATGTAAAAATTATCTGCAAGATGGGTGTCGCGAACCCTGATGCACGCATGTGCCGTCCCCACAGCAAAATTACATGAACTAAGGCATGAACTGTTGCCACACCTGCCTTATTCACCTGATATGGCTCTGTCACTTCCACCTCTCCTCAAAACTGATAATTTTCTTGGCGGATAAAGATTCACTTCAAACGAAGAACTGCTAGCCAGAATTGACAACTATTTTGCAGGCCCAGAGGAAACTCATTTTCAAGGTGGGATCAAGGCACTGGAACATTGTTGGACCGAGTGCATTACTCTACAAGGAGACTACATTGAAAAAATAAAAAAAGTTTGTATGAAGTAAGTACTTTTTTTTCTACTCTGTTCCACAAACTTTACAAAACCACCCTCATACCTCAGGTAGCACATCCCTCATTTCAGGGCATGATGATAGGTAACAAAGCCCTCCCCAAAGGATGTGGCTCAGTTGTTCCACTCCAGGATAGTAACAGGTGATGAAGCGGACACTCCTTTGTGGCTGGTTCTTGGGTGTGGTGGGAGTACTGGGGGTGTGAAGAGAAATGGCACGGGAAATCTTGTTGGCAAACTAGGTCTGAGGAATAGCACTTGTCTGCTAAGGCCTTGGTGAAACTGAGCAATGGAGTTTTTGTCACTGCAGATACACCATCCTCAGGTGGCTAGGCTGTGAAAGGGATGAAAGCTGTCAAAATGCGGGTATTGTTGGTGGGTTTAATGCAGACAGAGACGCAGATGGCTCCATCAGAGAGGAGGAGGATAACATATAGGAAGGTGGCAAGCTGGGTTGAGGAGGACCATGTGAAGTGGATGGGAGGGAAGGTGTTGAGGTTCTAAAGGAACAAAGATCAGTTATCTTGGAAGAATGAGTTACACACAATTAGCTAAGGAACTGACTCTGGCTGGGAAGGAGTGAAATGCACAACTACAAAACTTTTTAACAATAATGGGAGTAAAATGTTTGGCAGAAGATCTACTGACAATTCCTGGTTTTAATCTAACTGAAAATTTCAAAACTTACACCCCCCCCCCCCCCTCCCACACACACACAATGCTGCAGAATCAAAGCTATTCTGGAAACAGTATACTACCCGTAAATACAGATTAAGACTGTTTCTCCTACACTACAGCCGAGTTTAATGTTTTGGTTACAGATATGTAGTGTCTTGAGTCCACCAGGCACCAACCTCTCAGCTCAGCTCATATGGAGAATCAGGACAGTACTTGTGCCGCAATTTGCTACTTATTAACTTGTGAGCAGGCACAGCATTTCTCATAATGTGAGCCGGTGTGGTGCTTACTTTCTACACATGCAAAGAACAGCTGTCTTTATGTAACCATGGTAAAAAATGTTTGAGCAAAATCACCATTTGATCTTAGTCTGATTAAACAATGATAAGATAAACTTATTAATATCACTCATGATAGGAACAAGTTGCTGCATTGATTAGGGGGTAGAAGCTTTGTGATCTCTGCTTTGAGACTGCCACTTCTAAACTGAATTAATATTGAATAGATAACCACATTCAATTAAAATTGAATATATAAAAAGGAATATAAACGTCTCAGAAATGAGATCGACAGAAAGTGCAAAATGGCTAAGCAGGGATGGATAGAAGACAAAAGTAAGGATGTAGAGGCTTATCTCATGAGGGATAAGATAGATACTGCCTACAGGAAAATTTAAGAGACCTTTGGAGGAAAAGAGATCCACTTGTATGCATACTAAGAGTTCAGACAGAAACCCAGTTCTAAGCAATGAAGGGAAAGCAGAAAGGCAGGAGGAGTATATAGTGGTCTATACAAGGGCGATGTTTTTGAGGACAATATTATAGAAATGGAAGAGAATGTAGATGAAGGTGAAATAGGAGATATGATACTGCATGAAGAGTTTGACAGAGCAGTGAAAGACCTAAGTCGAAACAAGGCCCCGGGAGTAGACAATGTTCCATTAGAAGTACTGACAGCCTTGGGAGAGCCACGCCTAACAAAACTCTACCATCTGGTGAGCAAGATGTGTGAGACAGGCGAAATACCCTCAGACTTCAAGAAGAATATAATAATTCCAATCACAAAGAAAGCAGGTGTTGGTAGATGTGAAAATTACCTAACTATCAGTTTAATAAGCCATGGCTGCAAAATACTAATACGAATTCTTTACAAACAAATGGAAAAACTCGTAGAAGCCGACCTCGGTGAAGATCTGTCTGGATTCCGTAGAAATGTTGGGACAAGGCAAATCTACGCTTCTGGCACTTGTAGACTTAGAGAAAGCTTTTGACAATGTTGACTGGAATACTCTCTTTCAAATTCTGAAGTTGGCAGGGGTAAAATACAGGGAGCAAAAGGCAATTTCTAATTTGTACAGAAACCAGGTGGCAGTTATAAGAGTCGATGGGCATGAAAGGGAAGCAGTGGTTGGGAAGGGAGTGCAACAGGGTTGTAGCCTCTCCTCGATGTTAACACTCTGTATATTGAGCAAGCAGTAAAGGAAACAAAAGAAAAATTCGGAGTAGGTATTAAAATCCATGGAGAAGAAATTAAATTTTGAGGTGCGCCGATGACATTGTAATTCTGTCAGAGACAGCAAAGGACCTGGAAGAGCAGCTGAATGGAATGGACCGTGTCTTGAAAGGAGTATACAAGATGAACATCAACAAAAGCAAAACGAGAATAATGGAATGTAGTTGAATTAAATCGGGAGATGCTGCAGTAATTAGATTAGGAAGTGAGACACTTAAAATAGTAAATGAGTTTTGCTATTTGGCGAGCAAAATAACTGATGATGGTCAAAGTAGAGAGGATATAAAATGTAGACTGGCAATGGCAAGGAAAGCGTTTCTGAAGAAGAGGAATTTTTTTAACATCGAGTATAGATTTAAGTGTCCGGAAGTCACTTCTGAAAGTATTTGTATGGAGTGTACCCATGTATGGAAGTGAAACATGGAAGGTAAATAGTTTGGACAAGAAGAGAATAGAAGCTTTCGAAATGTGGTGCTACAGAAGAATGCTGAAGGTTAGATAGGTAGATCACATAACTAACGAGGAGGTATTGAATAGAATTGGGGAGAAGAGGAGTTTGTGGCACAACTTGACTAGGAGAAGGGATCGGTTGGTAGGACATGTTCTGAGGCATCAAGGGATCACCAATTTAGTATTGGAGGGCAGCATCGAGGGAGACCAAGAGATGAATACACTAAACAGATTCAGAAGGATGTAGGTTGCAATAGGTACTGGGAAATGAAGAACCTTGCACAGGACAGAGTAGCATGGAGAGCTACATCAAACCAGTTTGTGGACTGAAGACCACAACAAGAACAATAACAACATCAAAATTTAATCACACTTTTGAGCTGTTTCTAGTTACTAAATATTAAGAGTACTTGCTTCTGTTCCCATGGATGGGAAAAGACCTGGAAGGCGCCCAAGAACACGGTGGAAAATGGGAGTGAGAATGTCTGTAGAAAGGAGAGGTGTGACCTGGCAGCAAGTGGAGGAAGAGAAGTAGTGGGAGGACCGAGCCAAATGGAGAGGACTCTTCAGTACCCAGAGCTGGCAGTAGCTGGAGCAGGATCCAGATAGACAGACTCCTAATTAGACTATGGGTGTATGAAAATGGAAGTTGTGGTTTTGGAACTATTTCACAGCCCATGAAAATAATGTTTGTTGCATATCTCTGGAATATTGCAGAAAATACAACAGATGTGACTCACCATGTTTAGTACTCATTGAATTCTGTGAGCAATGTCTTAAAATCCTCAGACAAGTGTCACTATTTAAAACAAATCACCTAAAAATGCCGTAATTAGTCTTACTGCAAGATGCTTTTCATTTAGTAGTTTAGCACAGTTGTTCACAGAGCTCAGTACTGTCAACATGTCCTTATCATCTCAAGAGAACAATCCCTTCCCTTATTGTGACTTTCATGCACAATTAACTTCATTTATGTTTTAAAAGCTGGCTGTATCTCTTACAATGTATGGAATAAAAACACTGGAGGTATTATTGGACTATAAATTAAGGTCAAGTCATACGGGAAATACACTATGCAAAAGAATAATGGGATCACTTTTTTGCAAGCCCATCTTTTCTCCCATTGTGATACAGAATTTTTACTCAAATGTGCCTACAACCTTAATCTGTACTGGTGCAAAAGTGCGACGCCACCCTCCAGTTCAGCAAAGCTTCAGTTATTGGCACAGAAGCGCACAAGTGTGGTGGTGGTGGAGGGGGGAGGGGGGGGGGGGGGTGGGTGGGGGCAAATACAGAGCTCAGTAGTTCATGGAAAGTTTAATGTGCGTTAATGGTGTCATACTGGCACCAAATTTCAATACAATTTGCACATGACTCGTGACGTGTCTAATGATGAGAAGTTCATCCCCCCTATAACCCACATTTTACTCCTTCTCTTGATGCCTGTGTAATTGACGCCAGAACCGTGATGACCATCATTTAAATCACACCTTTTTCTAATGGGTGTCTGAGGAAAACATTCCAGAGACACCATAGCTGACACACCATTACTCAGAAGTGACATGAATACGCCTCCTCAGGAGGTACTACAAAGGGTCTCCCTTGAGGCATTGATTGCCACATATTTCCCAGTCCAAACTGACAGTTTACAGCGCGATGAGCAACACGATAATGTTCTTGACAATCTTTGTCACTGACAATACCCCCACTCCCCTTCTCCTGGACGATTCAGCCCTTGTCTAAGGGGCCTGCAACCCTACTGAATGTGTTCTGATCAAAACTTCTAGTGGTGGTGCAAAATCATTCGATAAGGTGAATTTGATTCAAAGCACAATGGATGTTTATGCATATTCAACTCTTCTGTGGGAAGAGGAAGGCTCCGACACTGATATGCCTATGAATAAAATGGCAAAAGGCCACTCTAAAACTCCCCCCTCCCTCTCCCTTTGGGCAGCACTCTAGCTGTAACCCACGCACCTTTCTTGAGCAGTTTAAAAATATATTTGTACGAGAGAACCCTCGACCAATTCCTAGGCGCCTGCCAGAAGGCAACCCCTATATACCCTTCAGCTGAGTGGCACTATGCCGCAGCTCTAGCACTACCTGGAGGGATGCAGAATCTGAGTGGCATCTAAGGGGTTGCCTGCTTGCAGATGCCTGGTCGAAGGGTGTCTCTGTACAAGTACATTTTTAAAGTGCTCCACAAAGGAGCACAGGTGACACCAAGGGTGATGTGAAACTGGGGGTCTTAGAGGGACACAGTGCTGTTTCATTCACACCAGTGTCAATGTCGCAGCACCAGCCCCCCCCCCCCCCCTCCCCCGCCCCCCAAAAATTACATGACAGGAGGAAGCAGAATAGCAGAGATGAAAAAGTATAAATGCCCTACACTGCTTCAGATAGCATTCCAATGTCATCAAATGGCTTAGAACAGTTCCTAGTGGTTCCAACCTACATATCAGCGCAAAAATTGCAGTCACACTTTGGAGGGGTTAGATCACACGATAGGGTTGAAACATCTGGAGGGTGGTGTACATTAGACTGCCAACTGTGGTTCTCAGCTGTGAATATGTGTAACATGGAAACTTCAAGAGAAGGGGGTGGATTCATTGACAACATTTATGCCGCCTCCTGAGGCCTTTCCGTGTCAGTTCTGAGTGGTGGCGTGTCTGAAATTTTTTCCTCTGCCAACCGTAAGAAACTTGCGCAATTTCACTGGGTGTCACACTTCTGACACCCATTGCAGAAGCTTCGAAAGAAGGGGTGATGTGTTTAAGAGAGGTTGTAATGGGATTCGCATCGTGTGATATGTCTACATGGTGGTGGTGAGCAGAACTGTGTTGAGATTTCGTGCCAATGTAAAAAGCATTGCCAAGCACAATGGTGACATTGTAGTGCGTTTGCACCATTATATAGGGAGATTATCGGCACCTCATAGCCTAATTTCACACTTCGGTGTCACAACTGTGGAACATGACGGAGTTTCAAAAATGTGACC
The DNA here is from genome assembly GCF_021461395.2 of Schistocerca americana. Lineage (NCBI taxonomy): Eukaryota > Metazoa > Arthropoda > Insecta > Orthoptera > Acrididae > Schistocerca > Schistocerca americana. The sequence continues at coordinate 17,271,972 of NC_060122.1, forward strand.
CTTTAATTCTTTTGTGCAACGTATTTGGATTTACATTTGTAATTTCTTGTCCTTTATGTCGGGAGTCTATATCAACATCACACCCAACATACAGGTATCGACTGAAAGGTGCACAAAGCACAACAACTATAAGTATTGTCAACAATCAAAAATATGTGTTGACAAAAGAAAGAAAATTTGATACAAGGAACTGATCCATATACTATATGCTGAAGAAATAAATCATGCTGTGTGTCACTGTGTGGGGGCAGAATATATACATATAATTGACTTAACACAGATTGAAAGGAAGATTCGCTTTTAAGAATTACCCGTTTCTATTGATTTATCGTGATTCTGGGGAAATAAAAGTAATCCACAGATAAAAAGTATTGTTCTCTAGTTATAAAACCCAATAACGATTATCAATCATCATATTTCTTGCACCAAAATAATATTACTAGAAAAACCCAAAATTCTCATATTTCCAGCCACATAAAATCAAAATAATTTTCTGTACAGGTGATGTTTTCTTTGAGTTCACAAATTTGGAAAACCTAAAGATACAATAAAGTGAATACATAAATATAATAATAAACTGCTGAGAAAAAGATAATATTAAGTGGTATTATCAATTTCACGTACATCTTGATATGAGAAATCAACTTATGATAACAAACCAAGTATGTTTATGGTGTAAAAAATCAAGCACAGCTATCCACTGACATTAAGCCAATTGTAAAAAAATTTCTCATGGTGTTTTCAAATAGTATATAGCTGCTTTACAAAAATAAAAATAACATACATACTCTCTTCTGACCATGTAGTGAAATATATTATGAAAACTTGCAAAAAATATTTGAACTGTACATGTCTCACAATCTACATGACATTATGAAGGTCCACACGTGCAACAATACTATAGAATATCACAATCTCTCACTGTTTTATGAAAACTTACAAACTATTATATTTTATTAGCTGTACATATTCTTAAAATATGGATTGTAAACCTAGAAACAAATACATGACTCCTGAAAGTATTTAAAATACATTTTAATGGCCACTGAATAATGATGCTGAAAATTCAGCATTCTCCTTAAAAAATACGCACTGACTCCAATGCACACATGTACAAATCTAGACTCAAATACTGTAGATCCAAATGCAGTTCACTAAGCCTAAAACCTATGCAAGATAACTGCCTGAGTATTTTCCATGACAGGTACATTCACTGGTATTTCCGGAAAAGTTATCACATTATTATCAGCTGTTGTTATTACAACTGTTTGTGTAGGGGTCTCTTCCTCCTCAACAACTTCTTGCTTATGAGCGTGAAGGCTCAAGTGTTTTGTCAGGTCCCGTTTTTGCATAAAAAGCTGACCGCACTGATCACAACGGAAAGGCTTTTCCTGCGTATGAATACGTCTATGTTTAAGCATGTCATTTTTCTGTGTAAAGCCTCTACCACATATATCACACGTAAAAGGTCGTTCACCTGTGTGTGTTCTCATATGCACATCTAGTGCGCCTTTCCTCTGAAATGCTTTTCCACAATGCTGACAGGGGTGTGGCCGTTCCTCTGAATGGACTTTTATATGCTGTGACAGGTTGCTGGAGCAGCGGAATGCCATACCACAAACTGAACATTTATAAGGTTTTTCTCCCGTATGTATTCGTTCATGGACAAGGCGAGCCTCCTTTGAAAGGAACCCTTCGCCACAGAACTGGCACGTGTGAGGACGCTCACCAGTGTGGAAAGACCGCATGTGGTATGTTAAAGAACCTTTATTAGACAATTTTTTCCCACACACTGTACACTCAAAAAGTTTTTCTCCTGTATGTGATCTCATGTGCGTTGCGAGTGATTCCTTCTTGACAAGAAGTTTACCACAGATAACACATTTGAAGGCAGCCTGCTCTGGATCATCACCGGCCTGCATCTGTATACTTTTCTCCACTTCTAGATCAGTATGCAATTTTCGATGAGTAAGAACAGCACCCAATGTGGGAAACGACTCATTGCATACCCTGCAAGTATATTTCCTTTCATGTTCATGTCTTTTAATGTGTTGGGTCATATTACCTCGGCGATTGAACTTCACTCCACAAATATGACACGAGAACGGTTGTTCACCTAAGTGAGCCGAGCCATGCTGCCGAAGCTGTATCTTCTTATGAAAACGTTTACCACATTTCTCACAACTGTACGGACGGACTCCGTTGTGCACATTCATATGTTCATTGAGATGAAACTTTGATCTAAACCCTTTCCCACACTTTGTACACAGTTGCCTATTTTTATACGAATCATCCATATGACAACGTTTATGGCTTCTTAAGTTATTTATGTGCTTGAAACTCTTGCCACACAAATCACAAAGATAAGGAGTCTCTGTAGAGTGTGTCGCTTTATGGATGTCTAAGCTAGCTAATGAACCGTAGTTTTTATCGCACTGATCACATTTAAAGGGTTTCACTTCACTATGATTAGCTAAATGATGTTCTTTTAATGACTTTCGTCCACGGAATGACTTCCCACAGAATTCACACATGTACATAGGTGGCTCCGACTCATCCTCCTTTGACTTTAAGTGAGTCCTTTCATGAAGTTTAGCTGACTCTTCGTCAAAAAAATATTTTTCACAGTAATTACATGCTACAGCACCAGCAGCATGTCTTTTTCTGATGTGATTAATTAAAACTGATTTCTTAGAAGCTTCATAATCACACATATCACATCTCCATATTGCATTCTCTTCTTCGTTATTGAAGAATTGTGGACCATCATCTTTCACCATTATGTCTTTCATAGCACCAGCTATTTTGGACTTGAGCCCTGGGTCACACTCGGTCAATTCTGTCGTCACATGCATCTGCAACATTTCACCATCTTCAGTCTCTCCTGCAGAATCTACTATTTGGTATGCGTGATTCATTTTAAGCCTTGAACTGTCTTCAGATTCTTCACCATCTCCTTCCTCAAACTGATGTTCATCTTCAATTCCATCAGTTGTACTGTAACTGTAATTCCTGAAATATGAGAAAGAATCCATGTCTGAAAATCATGAAGTTATTAAAGATATTTAATTTTATTTGGAAAAATCAAAGTTTTTTTATTTGTGTGGCATATATATATATCCTTGACATGGAAGTTCTAGAGGCAGAACTGGAAGTGCAATAAATGATTGAAATGTGGCATGCTTTTATCAAGTACTCAAGCTGCTTAGCAACTTCCAATTCTGCAGAAATAAGTGCAATTTTCTCATTTAGAAGACAAGAGTCTACAGATTTTCAAATACAGTCTTGAAGATGAACTATGGTATGTCTGCTTTACAGTCCGTTTAAGATTAACTATTAACAGGCCAATCTGGTGAATTCTTTGTTTCACCAATTGTCTGCTCTTTCAGTATCTCTACAAAGTGTACAAACCTCTTAATGAAGCCACTGATGCAATTACAAATTACAAGATTTGTATGTATCAGCTAATACACAATACCCCACAGAAGCTTTTGTGAAATCTGAACATGAAATGTGAGGATGGATAACAAATCTTTAATAAAGCAGTTACAAATTTTGGGTATCTATCCTCTACTACCATCACTGTTGACATTAGCCCAAAAAACAACCATATATCCTATAAATTATGGAATTGAACATAAAGCAGTTGGAAGCAGGACAGCAATGTGTGGTATTGACATTCTTGGACGAAGAATCGGAAGAGGGAAGAAAAAACATAGCACTTTGCTTTATGTTTTAGGAGAGGGACTACACTGAGCACTCAACTTCTTAATTTATAACCATCACAATTATTCTGAAAAATGAAGTAATGGAAATTAAACAACCACTACAGTTGCATACTGTTTTACTGAGAGGTCAGTTCAAGTTAGTAGTTAATTACATCAGGTTTCATGAGGTGTTGTAACTGCAATACATTTCTCCCTCTCGGGCAGTTTTTTCTGAAAAATAAGATGATACAGGAACACACTACTGACTAACGCAAGTTCAAACCAGTTAAGGAACTGTGGAAGGAATGCATAATTATTAATAAGCACAAGTAGCCTATCAACAACAGGGAAAGAAATTTATTTCTGCCAATATTTCTGTGACTGTCATCTCTGTGTGTGAATTAACTTCTCTTCTCTTCCTGATGTTTATAATTTCCCTGCTGTGCCCATTTTGCATAACTATTTTCAACTGCCAAACTTTTAGTTTTACAAGCTGCAGATTTATTTCTGTTGCTGATAGATTCCTATAATAAATCTGGCCTTTCCAGCCATCTCCAATGCAATTTTTACAATTTCCCCTTTGAAGTGCTTATAAAAGGCAGATTTCTTGTGGAATTTTCACATGACACCTCAAATTTTACTCTGCTCTACCATTCGTATCACCCTTTCGCAGAACAAAGACAAATTAACTTTGTTTACAGCTCAATATCAGAATAGCATATTTTTCTTATTATTAACAAAGAGATGTGTTTAAGTGTTCCGGGTAATAACTAACAAACATTCCAATGCAGTTATTCCAATTTCTGCTTCAAATACTGAAAAATTTATCTTTACCACAGTTTCAAAATTACTGTCAGATGCGAAGCACTGCTTGAGATACTATATCATATAGTCCTTTCCAGACGGCTGAAACAAAATTAATGCCAAACAAAGAAACAGATTCCTTAAAGTCTGCTCAACAGAAAAATCATGAGACGATGATATTAATTACACCATATTTGACAGCAAAGAGTTCCAAGCTCTATCGAAGTTATCAAGTATATACCAAATTTAACAATACAGAACTCAATTCTCTGCAGTACAGTTAGAAGCTGTTAAAGCAGCAGGAATATGTCATATAAAAAGATACCAAGTGCTTTTTGTACATATATCAACACTTTCCATAATGTAGCTACCACATACTTCTTTCTACTTCTCCTTTCTCCGTGCTCTGCCTCCATGCCGGAAAATGACTGCAGTATATCATTCCTTTTCTGTAAACAAAAAAGAAAAGAAAAATTATTGTTTGTAGTTTACTACACATAATGAAGTGACAAGAGAGAGAGAGAGAGAGAGAGAGAGAGAGAGAGAGAGAGAGAGAGAGAGAGACTGGGAAAGAGGGGGGCGGTCAGCAGTCAGAGGCTGCTGTTTCTACTTCTTTACCTGCAGCTTACTGCTGGCATTCTCTTCATATTATGTATTTACTGTACTGAACACTACACTGGCAGCTTAGTATTGACAAACCACATACTATATAAAATTGTTGTACACTCCTCTCTCATTCTGCTCCAGATAATTACTTTCAACTGTGATTATTGTGCTTAAGCTCTGCTGATTAAAAGTATCTGGAATGAAAAGTGTACTATAGTCTTGCTTGTTCAGTGTATATATGATGGGAAGTTCATTTTACAACAACATCCGACACTTATGCATACATTCCATTTTCTGTATGATCATATTTTGACTTTCAACAATGAAGGGCAGTCTACAACATAAATTATAGAGGTGGAGAAAATCTAAAAGGTGCTCTGTTACACTGTTTCAAAATGTAAGAGACTTTTGCAACAAATAATATCTTTAATAAGCAACAAATACTGAAAATTTAAGATTTCCCTGATCCATCTTTCTTCATGACTGGTATTCCTCTCAGGCTCACATCTTTTTTATTTATATATTTTTCACTTTCCTACTTATTTTGTACTTGTATCAGTTCTCTTCTGCTTCCTTTACAAAATATTTCCTCTCCTCAAAACAGTTAAAGCCAGCCCTAGACTCAAACCCAGACCACTGTCTGTTAAAACCTGTGTGAGCAACTATGCCACCTGAGTGTACCTCACAAAATCATCAAGTTGTCACTGATTCTGCACTCCCTATTCCTTCTCATTTCCTCCTCTGCTTGTCACTTACATTCTCTTTTTCCTCCATCATTTTTCCTCTTTATAAGTGCTTACATACTCTACACCACACACTTACATTAACCTTATCTTAGCTATTCTCCCTTTATCGCTGTTCTCAGTTTTTATAGTCTTGGCTTGCTGCGTATTAACTCACTATAAATCCTTTGCTCTTTGAATTCATTGCTCTGTCATAGAAAATAATTTCTGACCCATCCAACAAGGTTCAAATCTGTTCCAGTAGCATATTTATTCTGTCCATTGTCATTTACTCTTTTACAATTTTTTCACAGTCTCTTAATGAAACACAGCATGATGTTTAAAACAAAGCTGCATGAATCTAATACATAAATATTACTTCTTCCCTTTCTACACACAACACACTGCTTACATATTCAAGGACAAACCACATTTTGTTAATTCACTGTCATGGCTCTATACCAAATTTTTTTTGTTTTAAGCAAAGAGAGAAACTAACTTCAACAATGCCAATTACATGTTTAAGGAAATACAATTGGACTGTCCTCTGTTTCTATTCCATCTTCCTGCAAGAGTGATTTAACAGAGAAAACTATGAGTACTTGGCAAATCTGACATTAGTGGTTGTGTAAATAAGGGACTGAGATGGTTGTACAAATAAACAAATGAGAAGGGTGTGAATAAGTTACAAGTTAGCCAACAAATAAACAGTAAACTGGAAGGCTTCAGCTACCGTATTACATTACACTACAAAACAATTTTTTGTACAAGATAGGCCACAGTGACTAGAAAATATGGTAATAAGATGAAAAAGCAACTAAGATGTACAAAATAACAATGAAACCACCCCCCCCCCCCCCCACACACACACACACACACACACACACACACACACACACACACACACAGAGAGAGAGAGAGAGAGAGAGAGAGAGAGAGAGAGAGATTACAATTATATTCTGTAGCAATTCACTCTTCAGTGACATTATTTCAGTTTAGGTGATTTATTATAATCTTTCCTCCTAAATAATACTCGTCTTAGAACAGTTACCAACACAAGGGAGAAAAGTTAATAGATCACACATAATGGAGTATTTTTTATCTGTCGCATCTAAAGTCATCAAAATGATAATCTTATGAAAATAACCATGCTTCTGGAGGACAACTAATACCTATGAAACTTACAAATGGAATCTCATTTTATTTTCAATTCCTTATCCGGTACTAACTCATTCTTGCATTAAAAAAGAACATTAGAAATGTGCAACTAACTTCTATATTTCAAATGAATCAGAAGCCACAACCAGAAAAAGGTTAATATTAATAACAGTCAGATTGCACAGTGTTCTTCATTAACTCAAGAACAACATGTTTCTCCTGTGAGTGGAATCATCAGGTTATCCGGAAATATAAACAGAGGACGAAATTACAATTAACCTAAGGTGGTCCTATTCTGGACTAGTACAACAGCAAAGTTATCATATCATAGTAGTGCAGAATAAGACCACATGCACAAGCTGCAAATATGATCCCAGACCAAAACTGGCACTGGAGCCATGTACACACAGAGCATCAAAAGAGCACAAGCAAAGTGTTGGGCTAGGGGTAATGACAAGCGCTATGCGCCACTCTAAGTGAGGGTGCAGTGCAACAACAGCAAAAAAAATAATAAAATAATAATGAACAGAATAAAAAACAAATGTAAAACCATATCAGAATTAAAATGCAAGTATATGTAGTTCACTATGTATAAGATTGAGGTATAAACAGAAAGGCTCACAGACGCAAGTGCAGTACAATAAAAATGAAATCCATGGAAGAAATAATAAATGAAAGGACTGACAATAAATATAAAGCTAAAATGAAACAACAAAAATAAAATGAAACAATGAAAATATAAATAAATACAATGAAATGCATTTACTTAACAATGGAATTGGTTGTAAAGAACAAGAGACACTCAAAAGTCTTCTTTAAAAATGGGAAACATGGATTTGTAAAGACTTGATATTTTCTGGTTCAAGTGATCATTAAACAACATATCCTTCTTAATGTATGAATATTTAACTATTTTAATCTTTTCAAAAAGGTCAAGTCTCTTCCCCTTCAGATATGTGGTGTAAAGCCCTTAGGTTCCCCAAGTGTTGATGGAAGGTGGACATTGGATTTGAGAAGTTTTGTGAAGGTGGAATTATATTTAACTTCCCCCTTCCTTGTGAGTAAATGTTCCTGAAATGTAGTTTAAAAGCCCTTCCTCTCTGGCCACTGCAAGGTGCCTAACATTCACAGCATTCCGGTTCATACATGCAAGAAGCAGTATCTTTTTGGGAACACCCACCGTGAATATAATGATATTAAATTTTGTTACAGCAGGTAAACTTTATCCTTATATGTGATGTTTTTACAGAACAATTTATCCTTATATTTTGACCCCAAAAAAGTTAAACTAGAGCACGACACACACTATCTTGGAAAATTCGTAATTCTGAGGTACACGGCCAAGTGCCCAGCATTACTACTAGCCCAATACATTGCTCATGCTCTTTCCATTCACGTGTACGCTCTGTGTGTATGCAAATGGGCCTCCAGCACTGTTTTGATCTTGGGCCATATTTACATCTTGTGTGCATGGTCATGTTCTGCAATGCCATGACTGGTGTCACGACTGATCGTGAGGTAACTCTGCTCTCATTTTCTCCTTCTTCATCTACAGCTATACTCTGCAAACCACTGTGAAGTGCATGGCAGATGGTATGTACCAGTGAACCAGTTATTAAGGTTACTTCCCACTCCATTCAAATATGGAACATGGGAAGAATGACTGACTGAACACCTATGTGCGTGCTGTAATTATTTAAATTTGGTCCTCATGATTCCAAAGTGAGCGCTACGTAGGTGGTTGCAGAATTTTCACAGAATCATCATTTAAAGCCGATTTGTGGAACTTTGTTAGTAGACTTTCTCAGGATGGTTTACATCTGTTTTCCACAGTCTGCCACTTCAGTTTCTCCAGCACCTCTCTGACAGTCTTTTTACGTGTCACACAAATCTGTGACCATTCATGCTGCCCTTATCTGTGTATGTTCAATATCCCCCGTTAGTCCCATTTGGAACGGTTGAGCAATAATCTAGAATGGTTCATATGAGCGTTTTGTAATGAATACAGTTTGTAGATTGATTACACTTCCCCAGCATTCTACCAATAAAGTGAAGTCTACCATCTGCTTTACCCACAACTGAGCCAATGTGATCGTTTCATTTCATTTTCCTAAAAAGTGTTATCCCCGATCTTTGTACGAGTTGACATTTCCATTATGAGTCACTGATATTGTAGTCATAGGATACTGCATTTTTTCATTTTATGAAGCGTAAAATTGTACATTTCTGAACATCTAAAGCAAGTTGCACATCTTGCAAAACTTTGAAAATGTTATAAAGATCTGACTAAATATTCATACAACTTCTTTCAGACAGTACTTCATTACACATAACTACATCTGTGAAATGTCTGAGGTTCTATTAATATTGTCCTCAAGGTCATTATTACACAAGATGAACAGCAAGGGTCCCAACACACTTCCCTGGGGAACACCCGAAGTAACTTCTACATCTGATGATGACTCTCCATCCGAGATAACATGCTGGATTCTCCCTATTAGAAAGTGTCCTCAATCCAGTCATGAATTGCACATGGTACTCCACACGACCAATCCTTTAACAATAAGCATAGGTATAGTTCTGAGTCAAACGCTTTTCAGAAATCAAGAAATATTGCATCTACCTGACTGCCTTGATCCAAAGCTTTCAGTATGTCATGTAAATGAAGGTTCAAATGGCTCTGAGCACTATGCGACTTAACTGCTGTGGTCATCAGTCGCCTAGAACTTAGAACTAATTAAACCTAACTAACCTAAGGACATCGCACACATCCATGCACGAGGCAGGATTCGAACCTGCGACCGTAGCGATCGCTCGGCTCCAGACTGTAGCGCCTAGAACCGCACGGCCACTCCGGCCGGCTGTAAATGAAGTATTAGTTGGATTGCACATGAACAATGTTTTCAGAATAAATGTTTGATGGCAGGGAAGAGATCATTCTTCTCTAGATACTTCATTACGTTCGAGCTCAGAATATGTTCCAAGATATTACAACAAACCAATGTCAAGCAAACGGGTCGGTACTTTCATGGATCACTTCTCTTACCCTGTAGTCAGGTGTAATTTGTCCTTTCTTCCTGGGCATGGATATTCGTTTGAGGGATGTGCAATACATTACAAATGGAAGAGGGGCTAACTCAAGAGACAAATTCTATACATAATATGATAGGGGTTCCATTGGAACCTGGAACTTTGTTCAAATTTAATGATTTGAGCTATTTCTCAAAACCACTGACACTAATAGTTATGTCATTATGTGGATTAGGTTGGTTGGTTGGTTTGGGGAAGGAGACCAGACAGCGTGGTCATCGGTCTCATCGGATTAGGGAAGGATGGGGAAGGAAGTCGGCCGTGCCCTTTCAGAGGAACCATCCCGGCATTTGCCTGGATTGATTTAGGGAAATCACGGAAAACCTAAATCAGGATGGCCGGACGCGGGATTGAACCGTCGTCCTTCCGAATGCGAGTCCAGTGTGTAACCACTGCGCCACCTCGCTCGGTCATTATGTGGATTAAATTGGGGCAATTGTCCTGTGTCTTCCTTTGTAAAGGAACAATCAGATAATGGAAAATCGAGAATGGAATGTAACAATATTATGAAAACGGTAGTTGCTACTCACCATATAGTGGAGATGCTGAGTCGCAGATAGGCACAAAAAAAAGAATGTCAGAAACTGAGCTTTTCGCCAAAAAAGCCTTGGTCAAAACCACACACACACACACACACACACACACACACACACACACACACACACAAAAGCTCGCACGCAAAATTTGTGTGTGTGTGTGTGTGTGTGTGTGTGTGTGTTGCTTAGTTTTGACCAAGGTCTTTCTGACAGTGTTTTTGTTGTATCTAATTGCGACTCAGCATCTCCACAATATGGTGAGTAGCAACTATCCTATTTTTTAAGGAACATCTGAAAATAGATTTACGCATTTCAGCTTGTGCTTAGCTATCCTCAACTCCAGTTCCTGTCTAATTCGCTGGGATTGGACACTAACTTGGTGCCACTAGCAGCCTTTACATATGACCAAAATTTCTTTGAGTTTTGTGAAAGATCATTTAATAATATTCCACCATGGTAGTCACTGAAGGCATCACACATAGCTAGCTTGACTGGCAAATATATTTCATTCAGCATCTATCTATGATTTTATACTTTGTTTTATACCTATTATGCAGTAGTCCCTCTTTCTTTATGTGTTTCTTTACAGTGACAGTATACCATGGTGGACCTCTCTCATTATAAACTGTCCTACGGACTACATATCTATCCAGCACGTGGTCAACTATTTTTTTTTTACCATTAGCCATAGTTCCTCTACATGGTCCTGCCCGGTGCTGCAATTTTCAAGTTACTCAGCGAGTCATGAAACTACTGATTGTTTATCTAGTTTACTGAGCACATATATATATATATATATCCGCTTGCTTTCGTTGTCCTTTGTAATTTGGTAATCATTGTTGCCACAACAATATTGTAAGAAACAGACCACCTCCATTTCCCATTATTTTGATATACACTTCAATTTTCCATAAAAATATCACTGCTATCAATTTCAGGTTTGAACTAGCTTTCCGTACCTAGCATTATATGAGCTTCACTGCTTTTCAGGAGCACGTCGAAGTCTGGTACTTTGTTGTGAATGCTTCAGCACTTAACCACTAGGATTTTAATGCTCTCAGCTGTGGGAGGCCTTTCTTTTGATCTTACACTGATACTTCTGTTTCCTGTAGCTATCATTGCCAGGAATGGATGGTGAGTTGTCTAATCATCTAAAAACTCCTTGTGTGCACCCCATACACATTTAGATATATGGGTAGCAACCTTTGATGTGTGGTGCATACCTAACCCATTTAGAGGGACACTATAGTTCTCAACCCTGTGGCGTAAGTACAGGAAGTCGCAACCTAGCTTGTCATGGAACCCTTGAAGTCTCCGGTTCATTCCCTCTATCTGACTCAAAACCAAGTTCTGGTGACAATGCCACAAATTCTGAGCTCCACTGAAACTCCACGCGCAAGGCTGGTCTTCTCAACCTTCTGCACCAGTTGCTGGAATGATAAAAAAAATGGCTTTGAGCACTATGGGACTTAACTTCTGAGGTCATCAGTCCCCTAGAACTTAGAACTACTTAAACCTAACTAGCCTAAAGACACTACACACATCCATGCCCGAGGCAAGATTCGAACCTGCGACTGTAGCGGTTGCTCGGTTCCAGACTGTAGCGCCTAGAACCACTCGGCGGAATGATCCAAGTATGACCTCGGAGCCCAGATAACTGGTACCATTTGTTCCAATGTGCACCACAAATTGTGTTACTTGCACCCTATTCCCTAAATAGCTGCCTCATCAACATGTTGAATGAGGCCCCCAGGCATATACACTCAGTGCACCTGGTATCCTTTCCTGTCTCTTGCTGCCATTTCTCTAAGGAGTACTATCATTCTCCATTCTTTTGAGCTGCTGACAATTACACTACTGGCCATTAAAATTGCTACACCACAAAGATGACATGCTACAGACGTGAAATATAAGATCCTGTGATATGCAAATGATTAGCTTTTCAGAGCATTCACACAAGGTTGGCGCCGGTGGCAACACCTACTACGTGCTGACTTGAGGAAAGTTTCCAACCAATTTCTCAAACACAAACAGCAGTTGACCGGCGTTGCTTCGTGAAACGTCGTTGTGATGCCTCATGTAAAGAGGAGAAATGCGTACCATCACGTTTCCGACGTTTATAAAGGTCGGATTGTAGCCCATCATGAGTGTGGTTTATCGTATCCCGACATTGCTGCTCGCGTTGGTCGAGATCCAATGACTGTTAGCAGAATATGGAATTGGTGGGTTCAGGAGTGTAATACAGAATGCTGCTGGATCCCAACGGCTTCATATCACTAGCAGTCGAGATGACAGGCATCTTATCCGCATGGCTGTAACGGATCATGCAGTCACGTCTCGATCCCAGAGTCAACAGATGGGGATGTTTGCAGGACAACAACCATCTGCACGAACAGTTTGACAAAATTTGTAGCAGCACGGACTATCAGCTCGCATCAGAGACAGGAGCACCTGCGATGGTATACTCAACGACGAACCTGGGTGCATGAATGGCGAAACGTCATTTTCTCGGATGAATTCAGGTTCTGTTTACAGCATCATGATGGTCGCATCCGTGTTTGGTGACATCACGGTGAACGCACATTGGAAGCGTGTATTTGTCATCGCCATACTGGCGTATCACCCACCATGGGGAGCCATTGGTTACACGTCTCGGTCACCTCTTGTTCGCATTGACGGCACTTTGAACAGTGGACGTTACATTTCAGATGTGTTATGACCTGTGGCTCTACCCTTCATTCGATCTCTGCAAAACCCTACATTTCAGAAGGATAACACACGACGCCATGTTGCAGGTCCTGTACAGGCCTTTCTGGATACAGAAAATGTTCGACTGTTGCCCTGGCCAGCACATCCTCCAGATCTCTCACCAACTGAAAATGTCTGGTCAATGGTGGCCGAGCAACTGGCTCGTCACAATATGCCAGTCACTACTCTTGACGAACTGTGGTATCGTGTTGAAGCTGCATGGGCAGCTGTACCTGTACACACCATCCAAGCTCTGTTTGACTCAATGCCCAGGCGTTTCAAGGCCATTATTACGGCCAGAGGTGGTTGTTCTGAGTACTGGTTTCTCAGGATCTATGCACCCAAATTGTGTGAAAATGTAATCACATGTCAGTACTAGTATAATATATTTGTCCAATGAATACCCATTTATCATCTCCATTTCCTCTTGGTGCAGCAATTTTAATTGCCAGTAGGGTAATAGATCCTACCCTTTTGTGTTTGTCTTCTCCTGTCACCAAACAAAACATGTTTCCCCAAATCAGGTGATGTACATAGCACCGCAAAACTTGTCGGTTAGGGGGATCGGTATAACACCCTGAGTCCTTCCTCATCCCTATCCACTCTGTACAGGACTCTTGGACCTACCATTGAAACACCACTCACAGTCAAGTGGATGGTTAATGACAGACTCTATACTTTCTGCAGAGGAGTCACGATCCACATGAGGAGAGAGTACTTGAGGTACCTTTGGTACCATTATCACAGGTACACAACTCTCGGGAGCTCCTCCAATACACCAACTAGCAACAGCTGCCAATCGTTTGACAGTATTCACGGAGATCTGCATTTGATTATGAATGTGAACCACTTCACCCTATTTTCGAGAACAGCATTCTCAGTTGGGTTACATTTTAGCTGGTGCAATGTATTATAGCACAGTGAACCAATGACTTTAAATTAAGCCTGTTACCAACTCAATCTATTGAGCTACAAAATTACTAATTCGCTATAAGAATTGAAGCTAGTACAAAAAATTAGACTTCTATTAAGGCAACACAAAACCTGGTGTGGGGGGGAGGGCAGGCTGTCTAAAATTTTTTGAAGTCACTAATGATGTTGAAAATAGTGTTAATTGATGATATATGTAGATAATATATACTTCTCACAATATGAAAACTAGATGTAACACAATATGTTATTTACTATTATCTGCTACAGTAACTAAATCACAAACGCCAATTTACTACAATTTAGATTATTCTCAAAAATGCACAGCTACTTGCATTGATATACAAAGAAATTCAGAGTGATCTATTCTTTGGCAGTAACTGTAAATTACAAACAGTGATTTGCTATGAAATAAGTTTTCTAAAACACTCCTACGAGTAAGTTACAAAAATATAGTTTTGTAAGCATCCAAAAATTCTCAAAAATTTTTCATGTAATCACACCATTAAATTAGAAAACAATTTTATTGAATGAGGACAGGCCTACTGTTCTCAAAAATTGTAAATAAGCACAAACAAGTTTATGCCTACAATTAACAACAGTACGAATTAATCATGGCACTTGCGAATGTTTGAAATTTCACAATATACTATAACATAAACAGGTATTGATACATAAATGAAAGATTATGCAGAAGTGACGTGAAAAGCAAAAATTTAAAGCTAGAAGTTCAAATCGGCGCACAAATCTTGCACACATGGTCTCACACAAAGGAAAATTCCGAAGTCAGAATTTACATATAAAGAAATGTGCAGATTGCAGGGACTTTTTACTTAGCTGTTCCTGTGCCAACTTCTACACTGATGTGTCACAGAAGAACACTTCAGCTTGAGTTTATCTTGTCAAAAACGACAAAATGTGCGACATCTGTTTCTACTGATCCCTGTTCCTGGTGTTTTTCCTCCTGTTTCATTTCACTGTTGGGTTTTTGGTTTACCCCATCAAAACACATTTTATGAATATTTTTTTATATGAGTACATACATTTCTAGAGATTTCAAAATCATTCAGGTAGGTGACGTCCCCCATAGGCTATACAATGCATAAGCTGATTTCTCACTTTCTGCACGACTCTTACAAGCATAGCATCAGCTACGTTGGTAATTTCTGCCCAGATATTGGCCTTCAGGTCTAGCAGCATCCTTGGATGGTTAACAAAAATGATAAATGTGGTTTAAGAAGAGAGAGAGAGAGAGAGAGAGAGAGAGAGAGAGAGAGAAATTGCAAGGGGCTGCCAAATTGCGGAAACGGGTTGTTGTTGTTGTTGTTGTTGTTGTGGTGTTCAGTCCTGAGACTGGTTTGATGCAGTTCTCCATGCTACTCTATCCTGTGCAAGCTTCTTCATCTCCCAGTATCTACTCCAACCTACATCCTTCTGAATCTGCTTAGTGTATTGATCTCTTGGTCTCCCTCTACGATTTTTACCCTCCACGCTGCCCTCCAATGCTAAATTTGTGATCCCTTGATGCCTCAAAACATGTCCTACCAACCGATCCCTTTTTCTAGTCAAGTTGTGCTACAAACTTCTTTTCTCCCCAATCCTATTCAATACCTCCTCATTAGTTACGTGATCTACCCACCTTATCTTCAGCATTCTTCTGTAGCACCACATTTCGAATAGCCACTCCAAATCGCCCCTTACTAAGGTGAGGAGCTCTGGGAAGTGTTTCCACAAAATAGCCCTTTCAGTGTGACCTGTTGCTCTGTTCTTTGGTCCCCAAGTTCAATTCATCAAGTTGTGTGGGGGAAAAATCTCTCCAGAATGTTCACATACTGGTCTGAATTCTCTATGATTATGACCTCATTTTTTTTCAACAAACTAGGAACCAACATTCGCAGCTATGGAGATCATGAAGTACACTATGAATTTAGATTACTATAGAGGGCTTTGATGCAATTCTCAATGACTGGTGTTGTCCCAGTAGCACATGTTCTGTTCGTTGACGCATCCTGTCAGGTCAATTGAGAGGGGGGGGGGGTAATAAATAAATAAATAAATCTGTTCTCAGAAATTTTTCCGGAAAGGGCATGACATGCATACCTCTGACAACTGGAGTTGTGTTTAGAATGATCAGTCCACATCCCTAATTAGGCCCTTCGTGATTTTGAAATCTTGCATTTATGTCAACTTTAAAAGACCTGAAGGATAACATGCAGGCAGATATTGCCAACATACCAGCTACCTGTGATGCTGGTGAGGGTCACGAGAAATGCCAGAAATTTGCTTATTCAGTGTATGGGCAATGGAGGGGGCGGGGGCATACCATGATTGTCACTACATACAATGTTTTTCCCCAGTTCAATCGTTAATGTTTATGCTCCTTACACTAAGCGAGGCGTCGGTTGGCATTTACCAGTGCGATGTGTGGCTTATGAGCAGCCTATCAAGCATGAAATCCCAAGTTTTCTCACTTTCCGCCTAACTGTCATAGTACTTGCAGTGGATACTGATGCAGTTTAGAATTCAAATAATGATGACCTGGATGGATGTCTGTCTATTACACGTTACGACCCTCTTCAAGTGACACCCAATCACCTGACCACATTTGAAGCAGAGTGCCCCCTTCTGCTCTCTTATAACGTCTAATGACTACTGAGGTCACTGATATAGGGTACCTGGCAGAAGATGGCAGCACAATGCACATAAAGGAAAAACCTATATTTTTGGGTGTGTCAGGATACTTTTGATCACATAGTGTACAGGGCACTTGGCCTTGAAATAACCAATCAATTTTTAACAGTTCAGTGTGGTGCCAACTGCTGCTTAACCTGCTGCTGCAGATGCAGCAGGATGGGCCAGAGCCATATGATGAACACCATGGTCTTGGTATTGCCATGTGGCCACTTGGGGCCAAGTCCTCTTGCTGTCTAGAGCCCAATCGTTTTGCAAATACCACTGCCAGCAGTCATGTATATTGGGTACATTGCTGCCAAGTCTCCCTGCAGTACAACCGAAGGAACGCCCAGCTTCTCATAGCTGTATTACACAACCTTGTTCAAACTCAGTGAGGTGCTGATAATGGTGTCTTTGTTGCTCTAAAGGCATTTTTGACTAATGCCAACTCACCATGTCCAATCTCAAAGGTAATTAACGCTCATGACTATTACAGTATGTGTTTAAACCAAACCTGATTTGCATCCTCATACTGGCACTGCTAGCGCCAGTCTCATGTGACTGGCATGAAATTTAAATAAACATTATTTTTCAGATGTAGAAACACACCTACGAACTTTTGTGTATTTTGCACAACTCCTTTGTGTTGCAATCAACCCCCCCCCCCCCCTCCCCCGCATCAGTGTATTAGCCATAGTAAGTTTGTTGTGTTGCCACACTACAATGGAATAGAGTAATTTTCAGAAAAAAAGGGTTACGGAATATCAGCGAAAGTCAATAGCAGCTCAAATTTTCCTCGATAAACACAATAAGTTAACACTGACTATAATATGGATCCTACAAATTTCTCAGTTGCTATTCATATACTCACTGTGATGTTAACAGTAGAGCGAGATAAAATACTTACAAGCACAATCAAAAACACTAAGAAAAATATTGGCCACTCAGCAGGTGAACATTAAACTAACAATTTTCCACATCCATATATACTTGCCATCTGTATTCACTGCTCTCTTCAAACCAGTAAAACAAGACTTTTATCTAACAGATAATGATTATTTTGAACAACTTTTCCAATGTTGTTAGACTTTCGTAATTCATGTTTCCATTCAATGAAATTGTGAAACTATCAAAACTTCATGGAATTTAAGCCACTATATAAATAAAAACAAGCTTCTGTCCAACTTCAACTTTGATAGTTTTGTAATTTCATTGAGTCATCAGAAGCTGCTGCCTATTGCCATCCGGCATGCTGGATTTGAGTAAATCAGCTTCCATTTTGTGTCCATCTCTGCTGATATCGTATAAAAATTGGAAATGAAATCTGAACAATAATATTTCAACAACATTTTGAAGAGCATTTGGGAGAGCTGTTTGAAGCAATGTAATACCTTCCCAATTATGAATTGCATAACCAATGTGAACGAGATGATTCAGAAAGAATATCACTTTAAAATATACATAATGTAGGTTAAAGTAAATGAAAACCTCAATACCTTAAGGAGTTCTGTTCAGTGCAATTGACAAGTTGCTCCATTCATGTAATTAAAACAGGCATCATCTACAAATTAAAACAGAAAATAAAGGCTGATTTGACCAATTTGCAAATATTTTTCCCTGAGGAGTACCACTGACTAGTAAAAACATATTCAAGTTATCAAAAATTCCACAATTCACATAAACATATTACAGATACTTTATTAGAATACAAAAGAAACCACTCAGCTCTAATTATGTAATGACACCCAAACATTTAGCTTATTTATAACTACATTCACTTTGGAGGAATCACTTCAATACTTCAAAAATCTGAGTATGGTGACAAATAATTTTTCTGTCAACTGACTAAAAATGTCAAACATGGAATTTTGATAATGTAATATAAACAAATAGATTTAAAAAATCTACTCACCAACAGGGGCCAAGAGAACCCAAACACAAAAGGATTTAAGTTTTACAAGCTTTCAGAGCCAGTGGCTCCTTCTTCTGGTAGAAGAGTTGAATACAAAGGAAGAGGGGTGAAGGAAAAGGACTGCAGAGGTTTAGCGACTTAAGGGGTAGAATTCAGGAAACTCTGCCAGAAATGCGGGTCAGGGGAGACTTACTGCACGGATGACAGGTAAAGACCAATTGATTGTTTGGGACTGCACCGGATGAGACTTAAAAACCTGAGAGCTTAAAAGTGGAAGACAGGGTAATATGCAAGAGAGATTACTACTACAGTACTGGGCACAAATTAAGAAGACTGACCTCTAAGAGAGGTGGGACGGCAAAAAATTGACAATTCAGAAAATGAAAGATACAGAAAACTAAAATGGAATGAAGAAAGGAGTGGTTACAGTGAAGAGATGCTGAGCCTGAAGGAATTAACGTAAATTAAGCCCAGGTGGGTGGTGAGAAACAAGGACATATTGTAGTGCTATTTTCCACCTACGGGGTTATGAGAAACTGGTGTCTGGGGGGAAGAATCCAGATGGTGCGTGTGATGGAACAGGCACTGAGGTAATGACTGTCATTTTGTACAGCATGCCCTGCAACAGGATATTTTATGTTGTCTGTATACATCCTCTGCCTATACCCATTCATCCTGACTGATAGCTGGGTGGTAGTCATGCCGATGTAAAAGGCCAAACAGTGTTTACATAAAAGCTGGTATACGATGTGCCATTTCTCAGGTGGCTCTCTCTTTGATATTATATTTTTTGCCTGTTACAGGGCAGGAATAGGTGGTGGTAGGAGAGTGCACAGGGCAAGACTTGCAGCGAGGACTCTCACAGCGGTAGGAGCCATTGGGTATGGAGATGTATGCAGAAGGAGCATAGGGTCTGACAAGGATATTGTGGAGATTGCGAGGACGACAGAAAGCTATTCTAGGTGTGGGGGCAAAATCTGACAGAATGGATCTCATTTCAGAGCATGAATTTAGGAAGTCATGGCCTTGTCAAAGTAGCTGATTAATATATTCAAGACCAGGATAATACTGGGTGACGAGTGGTCTACTCTGATGTTTTTTGGAGGGATCAGCTGTTGTGGTTGGCAGGAGAGCCAACACCGTGTTACTAGAGGAGGCCGAAATACATGCGTTTTAGCTCACACAGGCTGGCGTGAGGTCTGGAACAGGACAAGGAAATTAGAATTTAGAGAAACGGACGTAGCTGGTGGAATACTTAACTTCAATCCATTAATGATGAACGTCGCTCTTGATGGTACATGATTCACAATATCAATAGTAACTGAATATGGCGCCTTGCTAGGTCGTAGCAAATGACGTAGCTGAAGGCTATGCTAAACTATCGTCTCGGCAAATGAGAGCATATTTTTCTCTAGACCTGCCGTGTGGCGGCGCTCGGTCTGCAATCACTGATAGTGGCGGCACGCGGGTCCGACGTATACTACCAGACCGTGGCCGATTTAAAGGCTACCACCTAGCAAGTGTGGTGTCTGGCAGTGACACCACATCAGCAGTACGAGGATTGGATGTGATGGCCTGGGAAATCTACTTTTGAACTAGGCTAAAATCAAACAATGGAAAATCCAGGATGGAATGTAACACTATTAAGAGAAGGGAAGTTTGCTTCTCACCATATAGTGAAGATGGTGAGTCGCAGATAGGCACAACTAGGCTATTAGGATAATTTACATCCAGTGAAGGCTGAAGTAAGAGTGGTGGTGTACTGCTGTAAAGATTCAGTATCTGAACAAATAAATTTTCCTCAAATGCCAAGGCTGTATGAGAGGAAACATTTGACATGGAAAGGATGGCAAGTTTGTTAGTAGGTTTGATGTGGATGGAAGTGTCAAGCTTGTCTTCAGTGAGGATGATATAAACATCAAGGAAAATGGCATGGGATTCGGAATAGGACTATGTTAAATTTAACTGGGAGAAAGTATATAGAGGGATTTTAACAGGCCAGCCTCATTATGAGTCCATATGGCAAAGATGTCATCAACGTATCTAAACCAAACCAGGGGCTGAAGGCTAATGGATCCCAGGAAAGCTTCCTCCAAGTGACCCATGGAAAGGTTGGTGTAGGAAGTAGCCATCCTGGTTCCCATGGCCATACCGCTGATCAGCTTGTATGTCTACCCCTCAAAGGTGCAGTAATTGTTGGTAAGTATAAAGTTGATGAAGGTGCATAAGAAAGATGTAATAGGTTTGGAATCAGGTGGGCGCTGACTGAGGAAATGTTTAGCAGCAGACAGACTATGTACATAAGTGGTGATGGTATAGAAGGAGCAAGATGTGTAGTGGGAGTAGGACAGGCACAAATTTCAGACAATCTAGGAAATGGTTGGTATCTTTAATACAACAGGGAAGTCTTTGTGCTATGCTTTGCAGACATTGATCAACTAAGGTAGGTATAAGGTTGGTAGGTGCTTTGAAGCCGGTAACTACAGAATGGCCAGGATGGTTGGGTTTGTGGATCTTAGGAAGAAGGTAAAATGTGGGAGTGCATGGTTTGGGTGGGGTAAGAAGTTCTATGGATTGAGGCGTAAGCCCTTGTGATGGGCCTGAGGTTTTTAAGAGACACTGCAGGTCAGTTTGAATCACATGGATGTGATACTGATGGCAGATGCTTTATGTGGAGGTGTCAGACAGCTGGCATAGACCTTCACTAACATACTCCTGTAAGTCAGGCACCACAGTGGTAGATACTTTGTATGCTGGGAGGATAATGAGGGGGTCATCAGCTTTCAGGGAACATAGGGCCTGGAGATCTGCAGAGGACAGGTTACGGCCATGTTGTAGGGACCTGAGGAAAGGTTGTGAAGCAATGCTGGATGTGAGGAATTCTTTATAAATTTGTAACGGATGATTCTGAGGTAGTGGTGGTGGATCAAGTTGGAAACGTGGTTGGAACTGTTGAAGACAGGGTTCAGTGTCAGGTTTGCTGCTTGAATGGTTTTGGGACTGGGTTGCAAAGTGATATTTCCAGTTGACACTAAGTGTAAAAGAAAGTAGGTCCTTCACCAAAGCAGCATGGTTTAGGGCTGAAAGTGATAAACTTAGATACTACAGGTAATTCATAGGGGGGGGGGGGGGGGGGGGGTTGGTAGGTTGAGAACACTGTACTGGTCTGGGAGGCAACGGTGAAGGTTGTGGGATGTTGAGGAGGCTGGCCAAGCTCGGTTTGTAGAAGAGGAGTGGTGGTTGATGGTGTGGCTGTCTAGGAAGCTGCAGTGGGACAAGAAGGGAAACATTACTGTTGAGGTACTTTAAGAGAAGGTGAGATAGCTTTTTGAGGTTAAGTCTGGCAAGTTGTTGCAGTCTGAAGTTGGCTTGGCGGATGATACACTCCAAGGAAACATGAGAGGCAGATAACTGCAAGATTTTGTAGAAAGCGAGAAGTCAAGTCTGGCAAGTTGTTGCAGTCTGAAGTTGGCTTGGCGGATGATACACTCCAAGGAAACATGAGGGGCAGATAACTGCAAGATTTTGTAGAAAGCGAGAAGTCTAGTGGAGTGGAAACGGACAAATGAGGCAAAATGGTCACAGATTAGTCGGGTATGTGCAAAAGACCGCTGTATTTGAAACTGTAACAGAAGGTGGTGTAGAGTAGGATTACATCCAGAAATAGGAACTTTCAAAGTCAGGCCTTTGGGTGTAACTCCAAGGGACAAGCAGGTTTCCAGAAACAGAATTTGGGACCTTAATTTTGGCAGTGCAGAGGCATGTATTTGAAAATAACAGATGTAATATTTGACGGAATTCACCATGACACGAGATGACAGTTTGGAGTGATAGAAATGGTGGGAGTGGCATAAACGAGAGGCAGAGGGTGGAAAAAGATAGACAAATGGAAGAAAAGTAGGGAAAAAAATCCGGAAAAATCAGAAAATTTTGCACAAAAATTGTGAGAACGGGCAATGGTTAACAGAAGGCATCAGTAGACAAGAACTTCTCACCACAAGAGTGGTCTATATGATCTGAAAAAATGATATGGGAGGTGGTAGGAGGGGGAGGGGGGGGGCAAGGGGTGGGAGGGAAATAGCCAAAGTCGTGAAAGGAGACAAAATTTTAAAAACTGGTCACACAGAAAGAGAAAGTCACAGGAGATAATGTAAACTACTTTGCTTGGAAAACAAAGTAATGTAGGAGATGGTAGTAAAAGTCAATCAGAGTGGTTTGGTGAAAAACAAACACACAAAAATGTGAAACAACTGCGTAAACAGAGTAAGTGGAGGATAGGAAAGAAAATAGCAGTCAAATTTTAAAATAAATCAACGAAAAACGATCGGGAGAATGCCCTGCAGTGTAGTGGAACTGTAGGCAAATTCATAAATAACAGTGGAATTCATATAAGCAAATTCATAAAAAAGAATGTGCATGAAAACCAGTACTAGAAAAGACAAAGTGTTGATAAATCCGGGTGGCACAGGTAAATAAACGATTGGAATACTAGCATAAAATGTAGAAAACAGACAATAGCTTGAACAAGACAGATAACAACAAAGACTGAAAAGAGGACTACATAGATGGCTACAAGGGCTAATATAAAAATGAAAATAGTCGATTAGTGACAATGTATGTAAATGATCCAGAAGCCATCAGCTCCTGGTTTGGTTTACATACATTGATGACATCTTTGCCATATGAACTCATGTTGAGAATGACCTGTTAAAAATTCCTGGAATCTCTTAATACGTTCTCCCAATTAAATTACACATGATCCTATTCTGAATTCCATGCCATTTTCCCTAATTTTTATCTCATCCTCACCGAAGGCTAGCTACACACTTCCATCACATCAAACCCACTAACTAACAACAGTACTTATATATATTGACAGTTGCCATCCTTTCCATGTCAAACATTCCCTCCCAAACAGCAATGGCATTTGTTGCAAATGTATTTGTTCAGATGCAAACTCTTTACAGCAGTACACCACCACTCTCACTTCAGCTTTCACTGGACATAATTATCCCAATAGCCTAGCTCAAAAGCACTTCTGCTGATCCCTACAAAAAAACAACTTCAGAACACATCTCTAGTCACCCAGTATTACCCTGGTCTTCAACATATTAATCAGCTATTCCGACAAGCCCATGACTTCCTGAAATCATGCCCTGAAATGAGATCCATTCTCTCTGATATTTTGCCCACTACACCTAATATAGCTTTTCATCACCCTTCCAATTTCCGCAATATCCTTGTCAGGCCCTATGCTCCTTCTGCACCTGTCTCCCTACCCTATGGCTCCTATCCCTGTGACCATCCCTGCTGCAAGATCTGCCCTATGCTCCCTCCCACGACCACCTAAAGTAACCCTGTAACAGACAAAACATTACTATCAAAGAGAGAGCCACTTGTGAACAACACATTTTCCGGCCTTTTAAAAGCATTGCTACCACCTAGTTATCAGTCGAGACTAATAGGCATAGTCAGAGGGTTTATAAAGGCAACACAAAATATCCTGTTGCAGAGCAAGCTGTACAACATGACAGTCATTACCTCAGTGCCGATTTTATCACATGCACCATCTGGATTCTTCCCCCAGAGACCAGTTTCTCAGAACGCCACAGGTGGCAACTAGCACTACAACATGTCCTTGGTTCTCACTATCCACCTAGGCTTAATTTATATTAATTCCTTCCATATCAGCATCTCTTCAAAGTAGCTACTACTTTCTTTATTCAATTTTAGTTACTTACATCTCTCATTTTCTGACTTTTCCATTTTTCGCCGTCCCCCCTCCCAGCTCTGTTATATGCAATGCACTTAGTTTTTCACTCTTCATGATGTTGTAGTAGTAATCTCTGTCTTGCATATTACCTTGTCGTCCACCTTTAGCTCTCAGGTATTCAATTCTCGTCCAGTTCAGTCCCTAACATTCAACCTTCCCTTCTCATTCTGTCCAGTAATTCTCTCCTGACCCGGGATGATGGGTGACTTTCCTGAACAGTGCCCCTTCCCCTAAACGTCTCTAGTCCTTTCCCTTCACCTCTCTCCATTCTCCTTCAACTCTTCTGCCAGAAGAAGGAGCCACTGGCTCTGAAAGCTTGTAAAAATTAAAGCGTTTTGTGTGTGTTCCCCAGCTGCCACTTGGCGAGTAGACATTTTATCTATTAATTTACATTAATATAAATAACTGACTATTTTTGTTGATATAAACAGGGAATTTTATTCAACAATTCTGTTATAACAAAGGAGATCTTCATTATGTTCAGTTCTGATAAGTAACTTAGTCTATATCCCTCAGGTGTTTCAATGGACTGTATACCACAAAAGTTATTTTCTTTTTACTGTAGTAGATTAAAATGCAACAACTAGTGCAATCAATTTCTCATCATTTCATTCAGCAGCCAAAAAGCTTGAAAATGTGTTTGTCCCCACTGAAATGTGAATTTAGGTAATTTTGCAGCAAAAATAACCTTAACATTTACTACAGCAATGGAGAGATATAGATGGGGCCTGATAAGTTTTTGTCTGTTGTGTCACAGTAATGCAGCAAATACTCACAATGGTTGCATTGTCAGAATGTTCTCCACCAAGTAATATGGTACTGTGAAACATGGACACTTACTGAGCCACTTCTGAGGTGGCCGACATGTTCCCACACCTGAATGAACCATCATCCTGCTCTGGGTTTCAAACACGAGTGCTTCATCAAAATATACACATCTGACAGAGTATAGAAACATCAGGAAGTGTGGAGACAGTTGGGGCATATACCAGTCAACCCTCACAGCCCTCAGGATTTCTACAGAAAGTACTAGTGGCATGCTGAACCATAACTCTCAGGCACTCCTTAACACAATGGTGTTAACAGTGAAAGAGACTGGAAAATATAAAGATCCTTTTGTACAAAAAAAAAAAACAAGTTTTGTTACTGGACTGCAAATAATTGTCACAAAATTCATAGAAGTGTATTATGCTACTCACTTTACTCACTATGTTGGCCCTACATATGGAGAGCATGGATTTGACAGTAGCTACTGTCCTGGAAAAAAATTATAATATGCTATGGCACAGCTTGGATTGTATACGAAATTTTCGTAATTGAGGACAACGGCCCACACACCGAATTAGTCTCTCAGTCTGAGAGAAATGTTCAGTCAGCAAGAGACAGAATAACCTTAGTTGAGTCCACAGGACTCCTTTTTTACATGCTTTTCTTCTAATTATGTTCACCCAGAAATATTAATTAATCAAAGGAACCAAAAGTAGACAAAGGCAGTGCTAGTTAAAAGTTACTAAAACTAAAAACTGTCACTACATTGAACATCAACTCACTCTTTTGCTAAAATGGACTGTTTGTTCTGATTACATTAGTTAGTCATAGACAAACAATTAAACAATAGAAAGTCCAAGTTGGAATATCACCAATTATGGCAAGGATAGATTGCAACTCACTGTAAAGATGACATGCTGAGTTGAAGACCGGCATAATGAAAAGACAGTTACACACTAAGCTTCCGGTCAACACCTTCTTCAGAAAAGAAAATGCGCACACACACACACACACACACACACACACACACACACAGCGCCAGCTAGTGCGATCACGTGTGCGTGTGGTGTATCTGCTTGTGTGAATCCTTTTCTTTTTTAAGAATGCTTTGGATGAGAGCTTAATGTGTAAGAGTCTCTTTGTTGTGCGTGTCTGCAATTCAATGTATCATGTATACAATCAAACAATTCTTGTTTTGGTCAAAGGAATCGGAAAATATAACCTCTGCGATACCAGTGGTTTCTCATATAAAATATATTTTTTTTCTACTTGTCTTCTATGGGTGAAAGGTTCCCTTCCTTCCTTCCCCCCCCCCCCCCCTCCCCTGCCCCTCACCACTTAGTGCGATTGCATTCCAGCTTCTATCTTAAAATTTCTAATAAAAATTTGTAACCAAACGTTAGCAACAAGAAGTATCATATACAAAGCAATAAAAAGCTCAGTTCTAAACAGTTAATTATGGAGTCAGCTATAACTTTTATTGGAAGTTTAACATTTTTTTAGAGAGAAGTCCAGCAACTGATTAATATAACTAAGGCTTAAAAAGAAACCTAGTGGTTCCCAACAGTGATGCAGTGATTTTCTGGAAGGTAAAAGGAGTTGGTGCAGGTTGGATGGATGGTAGTGTGTGCATGCCTGTGTGTGTGGTGGTGTGTGTGTGTGTGTGTGTGTGTGGGGGGGGGGGGGGGGTGTGTAACAGGTGAGTGGGTGGATAGGTGCGAGAATGGGAGCAGGCATGCGCAAGCGTGCAAAGTCTACTTTCCTCTTATGCATTCATTATCCTGTTAACTAATGACTTATTAAAAATGCAGGAAGGCAGAATGGACTTTCAATGAAAAATTAATATAAAGGAAGCTTACAATTTGGAGGACTTACTGCCATTCTAGATAAACAAATCTGTATTTGGTGGAACGTGGTATACTACAAAAACACACATACTTACTTCAATGGATTCTTCATCTTCAATGCAGAATAATTTTCGTAACTTTGCATCAGCTTCCAAGCAAGAACTGACTAATTCATGACACGAGTTTAATTTATCAATACATGTTATACATATCTGTAGTGGAAGTTTATCATCTTCTCTGACCTATCGGATGAGAAACTGTTATGAGAAATAGTACAATGTGTCAATCTACCATGTTAAAAATATTCTTAGAACATGAAGACATAAGGCATCCAATATTCCTCTTTGTTCCAGTAATTATATTCAGGTATTTAATGCTGACTGTATGTTATTACAATTAAAATATCACAACCAAATTTACGAAATCTTAAGTATTATGGGCAAGTTCCACTTAATGACGAATTCTCTTTGAAAGATACCTGGATATCTTTGAGCCTCCATTTCACAGCTTTATTTCTAGTTAATTTTGATACACCTGCTCTGATTACTAGGTGATATGAACATTATAACAGGCAAATCAATTTACTTCAGAACTGTATTGAAACACAGTGTCATAAAAGAAGTGTAAATTGTTTGTTTACATATCATGTAAATATACAATGCTCTTCTGATATTGGTTGAACTAGCACATGGCTCATCCAAAGTATGTGAGGTAATACAGCACACTTGTTTTGTGGCTGCCAGTTCGTATCTTTGTTCAGTAGAAAACTTGCGTTGCACATTATACACACCACAGACTTCATCATAAAGGGACATACAATATTGTACTCACTGCAACATACAACACCAAGTCCAACTAACAGAAAGGAGAGACAGTTTGGTTCACACAGGCCCTTTTGTTTGTGGCAAATTACTTTTTTTTAGACATCTGTATTAAATGGTATTCATGTGCCCAGAGATTTTAGCTGTATCTTTATTGTTACGTATGCACTAAAGCAGCAACTGGCTTGTATATTCCAACACAATTAACACAATTTTAGCAATGGGCACAATCACCTGCCAGAAAGTATCATACACTGTTTGTATGAAACTCCTTGAGAATGCCTACATCACCATAAAAATTGTGCATGGAGTGTACCACACTAGTTTACACACTATGTCCCCATGAAATCACAATGATAATTCACAAAGTCTCATTATGTTCATTTGCCACATCCCAGAACATGATACCTTCATAAGCTAGATCTATTACAAATGGTGACCGTTATCGTATTACTACTGGACAATATTGACGAAATACAAGGGACCACTGGAGAGGAGACCCTACTCTTGTTTGTGGCACAAAATGTCCAGATTTTTTGTCACGAAGATAAGCTCTGAGATAAATGTTTTCATCTTCCATATAGCACCTTCACCTTGCACAGTTTTCTGTAGAAGGATGATAAAAAAAAACTAATAAACTATGATGATGACATCCATTGTACAGTCATGGACTGGTCAAACGACAGGGAGGCCACACGGTACACAGATAATCATAGAAACAGTAATGTTAAAGTACAAAAATTCCCTTTATGTTCAAAGCAATGAGTTGTAGAATTAGATAAAAGCATATTGCTAGCAGTATGTTTCGTTAGTTTTGTAATATAACAAACAGATTTGTATCAAAAGGATAAAACTAACAGACACAACTGCTGACAAATATTTACCGTCAGGAGGTCAAATTAAGGATGACATGGACCCACAAGGTACAGGGCAGACAAACATGCGAGGGGGAGGTCTCAAACAAAGCAATGGTAGTTTGATTTACTTTTTAGAACTCTCAATATACATATACAAAAATTTCATCTCCTGAACGCATTCCTGTCTCAAAATTTTATAACAAATATCTTTGTATAATGTAAACAATCAGTTTTTGACAATATAATGTAACTGGATACACATTAAAGCTACCCGCCAAGCAGCAGCAGAACATACACATAAAAGGTTATAATAAGGCAAGCTATCAGAGCCAGTGGCTTCTTTTCCAGGCAAAGAGGGAGGAAGAGGGGTGAAGGAAAAGGACTGGAGAGGTCTACGAAAGGGGGTTGATTTTGAAAGAGTCATCAGAACTGCAGGTCAGGGGAGACTTATTGGAAGGGATGAGAAAAAAAAGACTGATTGTTGGGGACTGCACCGGATGACATTTGAAAACCTGAGAGCTTAAAGGTGGAAGACACAGTAATGTGAAAGACGGAGATTACTGCTAAAACATTGTGTACGAGTTATGAAGAGTGAAAAGCTAAATGCATTTTATGTGACAGAGGTGGAAGAGGGATGGTGAAAGATAGACAGGTAAAAAAAAAATGAAAGATGTAGAAAACTAAAACAGAGCGAAGAAAGTAGTAGTTACTGTCACGAGGTGCTGAGATACAAGAAATTGGGGGGTTGGGGGGTTGTTTGCGGGAGGAGACCAGACAGCAAGGCCATCGGTCTCAGGAAAGACAGGAAAGGAAGTCGTCCGTGCCCTTTCAAAGGAACCATCCCGGCATTTGCCTGGAGCGATTTAGAGAAATCATGGAAAACCTAAATCAGGATGGCCGAATGTGGGATTGAACCGTCGTCCTCCCGAATGCGAGTCCAGTGTGCTAGCCACTGCGCCACCTCACTCGGTTACAAGAAATTAATGTAAATTAAGGCCAGGTGGGTGGCAAGAACCAGTTCGCAAGAACTATCCAGTGCAGTCCCTAACAATCAGTCTTTCCGTCTCATCCTGTCTGCTATGTCTCCCCTGCCCCTGGTTCAGAGACTGCTCTGAAATCCACCCCTTTTTCCTACACCTCTCCAGTCCTTTTCTTCACCTGTCTTCCTTCCACTTCAATCCTTCTGCATGAAAAAGCAACTGGCTCTGAAAGCTTGCCTAATTATCACCTCCTTTTGTGTGTGTTTTTCTGCCACCACTTTGTATAATGGAACATTCTCTACTTTGCAAATGGCTTCACACATACTTGAAAAGAGATCCAGCAGAATTTCTTTCAACTAAGTAATGGAAAAAACTTTTTGTATGATGAGAATTTACTGCTTTATAAAAATGCAAAGAAAGACAAAGTAATATTCTGCAAGAAGACAGTGTATCAGGAGAAGGCCTTTTGGCCAATGCTTATTTGTCTAGCAGTCTTTTTTGTTGTGCCTGCCTGTGATTCAACATCTCCATTCTATGGTGGGTAGCAATATGCACATTCAGCAATTTCTATGTTCCCTTTTTCTTCATTTACATTGCCTTCTCCTATTCACTTCAAGCATTTGTAGTTAAGTGTTGGGATTCAATTCTTCTAACATATATTAAGTTCACCCTTTGAGACAACATCTGATTGTCATATGTGCACCAGCATAGGGCAGCGCCTGAGTAAGACTTGTGCGAAATCTCGAAAATGTTAATGCCACAATAAAAAAAATTCTGGACACAAGCTACCCACCTACCCACTATAGAGACAAGGCGCACATGCAGAGAGAGAGAGAGGAGAGAGAGAGAGAGAGAGAGAGAGAGAGAGAGAGACTATGTTAGCACTTGATGAAAACTGTAGGTTCAATAGTTGCAGTAAGAAATTCTCCACTGCTCAATATGTCCATTTTGCAATGAGAGATGTTTTTAACATTTGTATTAAGCAGTTTACTGCAAATATTCCAATCATCATATTTTTTATCACCTAATTCATATTTCCCTGTTGAACAGAACAATCTGCTCTTCACAAGCTAGCACTGAGGGGTTATCATCATCAGTGTATTATGTAACTCACATAGTATTACAAATCAGCTTTGCTTGCCGTGCAAATACTGATTACTCGTCGCGATTCCATAAACCCGTAGGTGTGTTAATCAAGTGAATGACAGTCAGATAAGGAATTTCAAGGTGTGACTTAGCCAATGTAAGTTTCTTCATTCTTATGTATTCAAAATGAAGCATTAAAATAACTATTAAACGGTTCTTCGCACGTTACTACAGGAACGAAAAAGACAGAGGTCACAAACAAAAGTTTGAACTTCGCAAATGAAAAATCGAGCACCTGTGTCCTACAAGAGTAAAATGAAACACGACAATTTCTATGCATTTGAAACTTCCTCTAAAGCTGACAAAAATGGAAAGACACTACATGTTAAAAATAAGTCAAATCCACCACAACTCTAGGCTTAATTAGACTTAAAAACCATACCGATCAACTTAACATCAATCAAATAAGTGACTCTAAACACAATTGTACTGAAGTCAGATGGCAAGCAGGTCAAAAAGCATGGGATTAGTAAATGAAGTTATGATGGAAGGATACATAAAATTAACAAATTTAAACAATGGGAGCTTGGTGGTGTTATAAAAAGGGAAAAACAAATTTCAGTGATGTGGAAAGAATACAACATACAGATAACTGATGGGGGGGAAAATGGCAACACCGAAAAGGTATGACATAAACAAAAGTTGGCAGGTATGTTCTTACATCTGAATGATACGTCTATTCAAATGTCACACCAGTCACATAATACTGGCACTCGTAGTCCCCACTACGAGGATGCAAATCGCATCTGCTTTAAATACACACTGTAACGGCCCTAAGAGTTTGTCACGGTTAGTTGACATTAGTCAAGAATGCCTTTAGGGGTGACACACACACACACACCACACACCACACACACACACACACACACACACACACACACACACTACTAACAACAACTCATCGAGTTTGAACGAGGTCGTGGATAGGGCTACGAGAAGCGGGATGTTCCTTCGTCAATATTGCAGGAAGGCTTGGCAGGAATGTACCCAATGTACGCGACTGCTGGCAGTGGCGGTCACAAGAAGATTGGGGTTATGGATGGCAAGAAGACTGCTCCAAATGGCCACATGGCATTACTGAGGGGGAAGACCACTGTGTTTGGCACACTGTACTGCACCTGCAGCAGATGGCACACAGTGAACCTCTTACAAAGTTGTTATTTAAAGGCCAGACGCTCTGTACTGTGCATTTCACAACCCCCAAACCACTGCTATTTGCGACTTCCATGGCGTCGAATGAGAGTACACTGGAGGGCAGGTTGAAGGTCTGTCGTGTTTTCTAATGAAAGCCGGTTTGGCCTCGGTGCCAGAGATGGCCGTGCATCGGTTAAGAGAAGGCCGTACGAGTGCCTGCAACTACATTCTGCGTGCTACACACGGGACCTACACATGGAGCTATGTGGCGCTATTTCTTATGGTAGCAGGAGCACTCTCCGGGTTATCTCCGTGTGGCCCGACTACAAAATTTGTACATTAATCTGGTGATTCGACCTGTCGTTCTCGAACAGCATTCGAGGTGACTC